>NC_142528.1:24431500-24731500 GCF_964205215.1 Stylophora pistillata | reverse complement strand
CAGTGGTAAGTGTTTCAATAAAAACGAGTCTGCAGCAAAATGTTATTTTACATGTATGTTTTAAATTAAGCAGTATAAAGGAAAGGATAATAAGAATGTAAATATTGTAAATAGAAAATGTAAATAGTTTAGTCAGTATTAGTATTACACTGTGGTCTTATTTTGGTTATCGTTATTTTATTCTGTCTGTGTTATATTACACATGATCACCTGTAAAAATATTGTGTCTAAATACAAGACATTATCATCGCAGCATACACTTCTGAGTGCTTCAGATTACCAATAAAATTGATATTGGGTGCCATGGTGTAGCCTATTTGATTGTCACTACTACATAGATAAAAGCTAAACTTTTTAAAATTTTATACCCCGAGACCCTAAAAGGAAGTAAATGTCCCATCAACCTATTAAAACTATGCTTGAAACTAGCGTCATTTAGGGAACTTAGTCTGACAGGATCTGTCCCGACACAAATAAAACCTAAAAGTTCTAAGATGGTAGACCCCTAGACCCTAAAATGGAGATAAATGTCCCATCAACCTATTAAAAACCTATGCTTGAAGCTAACGTCATTTGAAGAACTCAGTCCAATAGGACCTTGAAAGTCCTGGCAATGTTAAAGGAGCTAGAGACTACAGCTTTCTGCATGTTCCTTAGCACTGAATGACATTAGTATTATTATTATTAAATTATTAAAATTAATAAAGTTTTCATTATATTATTATTGTTATTATTAGAAATTTCATTATAGATTAATGCTGTCTATTTTCCTTTTGGTGTGTTGGGGAACATCACAAGATAATTAAATGGAAGCCTTCTGTGAGTCTTACTTCAACCTTCTGAACATGAAAAATGCAGTAGAAATTAAGGAAAGTCAAAATAAATCAAATGTTGCTGATGTTGTGCAGTATATGGATAAGGACATGGAACTGGAATTCTATTTTGGTTGGCTTACTGATGAACTGAAACAGAGTCAGGAAAAAACAGAAAGAACTATTATTTATTGCCAGACTATAAGCTTATGTCTAAAGGCTGATAGTTTCGAAAGAAACTGTTTGGGGCTGCGTCGGTGGGAGTAACGAAATAATTTGGATATATCAACAAAGTTGAAATGGTAAATTGGCCACCGTAATGATTACAAAAGCTGACGTTTTGAGCGTTAGCCCTTCGTCGGAGCGAATAGCTATTCGCTCCGACGAAGGGCTAACGCTCGAAACGTCAGCTTTTGTAATCATTACGGTGGCCAATTTACCATTTCAACTTTGTTGATATATCCAAATTATAAGATAATGTGGTTTACTTTATGCTACCATTAATGTTTTACTTTAATGTTTATTGGAAATGATTCAAAACATGTCCTGAAACCAATAAGGATAACATTTTGGAGTCCTTTCACAGAGTGGTGGAAATCAGTGTGGGGGAGGGGGTTGGGGAGAACAGTACAGCTTCTTTGGCCCTCCTAACTTGTGGTAAGAAAATGAGTGATCTAATAAATTCATCATATTTTTAAATCAGATTACTGGTCAATTTCATTGTCTGATTAGTGACATAAATTGTGTGCTACTCATACTCTATCATAGCAATTGAAAGTTTTGTCATGTGAAGTCACAAAAGATGGAACATCTGTTTGAGATTAGTTACATTTCACTTGTGAAGAAAACACTGTATACATGTACATGTAATAGAGAAAAGTAATTTATGATAATGGTCTGAAGTTTGAATAAGAATGCTATGAAAGATTCCATGGGTTATATTGACCAATTGATTATTTGAAAATTGAATCTCTTCATTGGTGCTGCTGCCAGTATCAAATTGTATTCTTCTTGCATATTGAGCAAAAATGTTAGACTGCTATTAGTCATTATTCAGTGAGATTGCAAATCTTTCAGACTTTTGAATAGATCAGATTCGTATGAAGACATATCAACATTTATATCAACATTTGTGTTGTTCCAGACTATTCATAGACTACTTAACACTGCAGTGGCATACTGAATAGACAGCGTGAATTCTCAAAAGCTATGGACTACAGAATTCAATTTCCCATGAGGCAACAAAAAAAATGTTTTGTTTACTGTTTATCTAGCTCTGATACCCCTGAGCATGTTTTTCTTGTGTTTGTTTATCCAGTGATAATTTTGAGGCATCTAAATCAATACACCATTAGAACCAATAGGAAATCTTGCCGGAGTATAACATCCCTCTTGGCTGATTGTGGTAGAAATATTAGAATTGGCTGTGGCATTAGAGGTACAAGTCGTATTGATCGGATCGAATTGTAAACATTTCGAGGATTTCCCACGGCACGAAGCTTGGATTTCTCCACCGTCGCTCTCAACGCTCAATAAGCGCTTCTTTCTGGGAAGTTCTCGATCCTTGAAGATTCCCTTCAATTCATCTTTGAACTCTTCAAGATGAACAGAGGCCTTTTTGAACTTGATCAGTCGTCGGTAGCAAGCTTTACAAACTGACAACTCGCTGGTCGCTGAATAGCAGCTCACATTCACATCCAGACAGGAACTAATATTCGCCGGAAAATCAAAAGAACTTTTTCCAAAAACATAAATTTTTTCTTTTGTCTCAACTGAGGAGGAACAAATAAAAGAACGATCACTTTGCAAAACCTTCTTCAGGGTTTCCTCCAGCAAGAAACTACGATGAAATGCAGAATTTGAAAACGCGGGAATAACGATAGTGATTACAATCTCTTGTGCTCTGATTGGTCGCATAAGAAACAATCTCAGCGATCTCATCGGTGCAAAGACAACAAAGGGAAAGGAATGTTGTTCGAATGTGAGCAGCCGTTTGTGGGGAGAAGCGTTGCGTGACGAGACTAAAAACGGCTGCGAGGGAGACTAGAGAGAGAGCTGCAATTTGTAAAATATCTCTTTCAGGTAACTGTCATCAACTTTTACTGATTTGTTGTAATTTTTTTGAAAGGGAGGGATCTCTATATTTTAAGTGACTAAGGAGATGAGAATGAGGTCATACTTCAAACCCCCTCCTCATTCACCATTAATTTGCTGTGTTATGCAAGGTGGAAGTCGAAGATTCTGTGCATGGGAAACAAAAGAATTTATGAAAACTCCATGGGAACCCTAAAGAAGTTTAAAACTGTCAACATTTAAGCAGTGTATCCATGATCTCTTGCATACGGAACAGTATCTCACACCCTTGAGGCTCAAATATGGACCCACAATTTGAAGAAGATTTTTGACATCTTTGGAAGCCTTAGAAAGTTATAAGGACATCAAGCAATAAGAATATTAGTAGAAATATAGGTGATGATGAAAGGGAAATTTTCCCTCATTAGACCTCCAGAAAGCTGGTTTGTTCAGAAGTACATTTATTATCATAAATCTCTTGATACCTAGTATAAACAACTTTAAGTAGACAGTGTAGTGGGACTCAAAGAGCTTTCTCTGCCTGATTGTGGAGAGAAAGAACAGTCAACCGATAACGGAGGATAATGGTGAAAAAATAGTGACGGACTCTGCACGACTCCTGCCACGGGCGAGCTAGTTTAGAATCTTTGCCTTCAGAGTTTAGCTCTGACCAAGACGTCTTTTAACGACTTTCCTTTGCGATATGCTATCATGGGTGGCACTTGAAATATTTCTTTGAGTTGTGGTTGATTTTGAATAAGGTGCCATTTTCCCATCAATATATTCTTAAGATTGGGTAAAGCCGGATGATACTGTGTTATGAAAGGCGATATTTTCTTTTAAGTTCGGTTGTCTTTGTATTGGAGGGAACTTTCTCTATTTTCGAAGTAGACTTCGCATAGGTGTTTCTCTAGGAATTCATTTGGGTATCCCTTGTTGTGTAGGCGGGACTTGAAGTTTTGCACGTTTTTCTTAAACGTAGATTTTGATGAGTTTTTTCTAAGGAGGCGTAAAGCTTCCCCCTTTAGAAATCCTTTCTTTACGCCTGGCGGATGACACGAGTGGAAATCCGTGTATTGAAAGGTTTCTGTTTGCTTAAATTGCGTTTGCACATCGAGAGTTGAATCCCTCTGGAATCTAATGCCTTTAAACACTTTTGTGTCCAAGAATGTAATTTCTGATTGTGATATCTCAGCCGTAAATTTTATTGTATCGTGGTAGTTGTTTGCCCTTTAAAAGAATGTTTCAGTATATTTTCTTCGGTTGTGTCCCATAGACAAAAGACATCGTCGATATATCTCTTCCAAACTAGCGGTTTGATTTCGCTCCTGCATATTATCTCTTTTTCTTTTTTTGCCATCAAGATATTGGCAAAAGCCACGGCCATTTTTGTTCCCATCGCCGTTCCGTGGGTTTGTAGATAATGTTGTCTATTGAACTGAAATGAGTTCTCTTTGAGTATTGGGCAGAGCATTTCTCTCAAGAAATTAGTGGGGATCGGTAAATTATTTTTATAAAAGTCTTCGTATGCTTTGCAAAAGTGTTTAAAGGCATTAGATTCCAGGGGAGCAGGGTTGGCATGGTGGTGAGAGCGCTCGCCTTCCACCAATGTGTCCCGGGTTCGATTCCAGGACCCAGCGTCATAAGTGGATTGAGTTTGTTGGTTCTCTGCTCTGCTCCGAGAGGTTTTACTCCGGGTTCTCCGGTTTTCCCCTCTCCTCAAAAACCATCATCATTTGAATCTATTTAATTTAGAGTTTATTTGCATTTACACACGACCCCACAAGCTGTTCAGCTTTAAACATTATCGTGTCTAAATAAAGGTGTTATTATTATTATTATTTGCATATAGTCGTTATTCCCTCTTCTTGAGGAATGTTGGTGTATAAGCTAGTTACATCCATTGAGGCAAGGATTTGTATTCTTTGGCAGTTTTGTGTTTTCGATAAGATTAATAAAGTCTTTTGAATCTCTAAGATAGGATTCTTGTTGTTGTGCTATCGGCTGTAAGAGGCGGTCGACAAAGCATGAAATTTTCTCTGTAGGGCCATCACACCCAGATATTATTGGTCTTTCTACCAAAGTAGGTTTGTGGATTTTTGTTAGGGTGTAGAATTCTGGAATTCTCGGCGGGTTTGGTGTTTGGGAGAGCCATCTAGATGTCATTTCATCGATGTGGCCTGCTGTGAGCATGGATGATATTAGTTTTTTAATTCTTTCAGCTGTTTGCTCAGCCATAGATTTGTCTAGGGGCCTGCAGTTATGAGGATGGTTTAACAGAGTTTGGCCCTCCTGAATTTTTTGTTCTCTGCTGATTATTACTGTCGTGGTTCCTTTGTCTGCTTTCTTCAAATGAATACTTTTGTTACGCGAGAGGTTCTGTAACGCACGTCTTTCGTTGGTTGATAGGTTATATTTCGGCCTCTTTATAGGAGTGTTTATTAGTTCGAGTTTGACCTCCTCTAGGAAGGTTTCTAAGGCCACTGATCTTTGAACCGATGGTTCCCATGTGGATTTAACGTAGAAGGGGTGCTGCTTGCTTTCTTTCCCGCCAAAAATATATTGGAGGCGCATTCGTCTTGTAAAAAGGTTAAAGTCTTTTAAAAGATTGCGCCTTATGAAGTTTTCATTTGTTGTGGGTGTTGGAATAAACTTTAAGCCCCTTGAAAGTAATTTTATCTTTGCGAATGTCAATTCTTTATCTGACACGTTCTTAAAATGTTCTTTGCGTGACTGGATTGCTGTTTCTGACCGATTTCTATTTTGCTCCCTTTTTCTCTGTTTCCTTTTGCGGTTTCTTAGAATTCTATTTCGGTTGGTTTCCCCGTTATTGTTATATATATGAAGAGCCAGAGAATACACAAATATATGGTTTAACTTCTTTATTCTTTGTTTGGGCTCTTAGCGTCACAAGGAGTTTGTCGACTTCCGTCATTTTAGCTTCGAGTTCTATGACCAATTTGTTGATATTGCTCTGTTTTGAGCAATTTGGACTTGTGGCCAAAGGTTTTACATTCTTGGTGAATTGTTTTTCGTTTCTCTTCTGGTTTGGAGTTTGTTCTAGTTTTCTGATTTTTTTTTGTCAGTGTCTCTATGCGCCTGTGATGAAATTTGACCAGCGCTCCCACAAAATCGTGTTCTGCCCGTTTTCTGATTGAGACTACATCCGACTTGAATTCTTCGTCGGGCAGAATGCTTGCTTTCACGTTGTAACGGAGGCTTTTTGGGCCTGCGCCTTTCTCGAGATGAGCTTGCAAGAGTCCAATAGAGTTTCTCGATCTTTCTATCTTTTCCTTTGTCAAGACATGTTCGTCGCGGATTCGGGTTTTCTTAAGTTCGTTGTTGGTTCTTTTCCTTCTTTCGTCATCTTGGGGACGTTTCGTTCCTCTAGCTCGGTTGTAATTTTCTTTGTGGCTGCTCGTGTTTCCGCCTTTGTGTGGCTTGGCCATTTTAGAGATGGGAGCTTGCGCGGCACTGATTTCTTCTTCGCTGTCAGAAAACAAATCAGTCTCTGTTTTTGGTTCTCTGAGGAATGCTGCTCCAAAACCGAGAAAAAAGTTTCGTTAAAGGTAACTCAAATTCATTCTTGAGCTTGACTGAAACGTGGCTAGGCCTTCAAAAGAAATTATTTGTTTAATGTGATGATTTTATTTCGTTTTGCGTGCTTAACATGTGTTTTGACCTTTAGAGAAAGTCCGTTGAACGTAGTTTGATTCAGTTGTTGAACTTGAATGAAATTTATCTTGATTTTGACAGGAGGTTTGTTGAATGTGAAGCCAATTTAGCATATCAAATTTTACACAAGAGCCATAATTGGCCCCAATTATGGCTCTTGATTTTACACCATTTGGCTTTTCATAATGGAATCGTTGTTTACATGACTTCACGTCCATAAAATCGCTTAGAGTTGTGTTATCTGGAAGTTGAAGAATCAAAAGACAAAATAAACTACTATCAAGGGTTTTAGGAGATATCAACACCTAAAATAATATTAACCGGTCCAAATAATGGCAGAAATGTCGCAAAGCCCCGGTTGAAGTCAGCAAGTTCCGTTTTCATTTTCCCGCCATTGTCCTTGTCGCTTTTAAGGATCGCATATAAATATCACTTACAGCAGGACCACTCAAATAAAACTAAGAATAATCCATCAAGTAATTTTTAATAAATTTTCCCCTCCCAAAATCAAAGTAAGTTGTACTTTCGAGCGAGATTCTGTCAGGAGCCCATGAGCTCCTAATTCTGTACATTAAGTGGTTAATTATGGCATAAAGTGGCGTTGTTTATCGTCGCGCGCTTACATTTCCAAACCCTAGATTAATACCAAGGGTATAACTATACTAATGAAGTCAGTGAACGATCCCGTATTCCATCAATGAAACTTTCTTTCTTGGGAAAAGTCGACAAGTGGTTTGCGCTCGTACCAAACGAATGAAAACCCGTCCAGGCCATTAACAGTTATGGGCAAATTCGATGCAGTCGTAAAGTCAAGCACGAGAATCATCCCGGCAACGTTCCACGTCATTAAAGCTAACACCAACACGGAACCCTTGATAGGATTTCAGACTGCCGAAAGTCTTGGCCTGGTGGTGATTACGAATGCAATACGAACTGATTCTGAAATGTTCACAAGGAAATTACTTGAGGAATACGCAGACCTGTTCCTGGGGATCGGGAAAATGGAAGGAGTGCAGGTAGATCTACACGTTGACCGTACAGTAACACCAGTTGCTCAACCTCACAGGAGGATCCCGTTCAGCGTCAGGCCAAAACTGGAGGCGGAACTGGAGAGACTTATAAGGGATGATGTAATCGAGAAGGTCGAACAGCCTACCAGTTGGGTATCCCCAGTCGTGATTACACCCAAGAGAACGGCAAATGAAATTCGACTGAACGTGGATATGAGAGAGGCCAATAAAGCCATTCCGCGGACCCATACTATTATGCCTACTCTCGAGGATATCACACATGAGCTCAATGGAGCAACTGTTTTCTCCCACTTGGATATGAATCATGGCTATCATCAACTGGAACTACAAGAGAACATTCGGGACATCACCACATTCTCAACGCACATCGGGTTGTACAGATACAAAAGGCTAAATTGGGGTACGAGATCCGCGGGTGAAATCTTTCAAGACACCGTGAGCAAGGAGATCACCCGAGACATACCTGGATGCCTTAACATCAGTGACGACATTCTTGTGTACGGAAAAACACGACAGGAACATGATCGGAATCTAGACAAATTATTCAAGAAGGCTAGAGAAAAGAAGATCACGTTTAACAAGGGAAAGTGTGAATTCAACAAGCAAAGTTGTGTGTATTACGGGATGAAGTTTTCTAAAGATGGAGCATCCCCTGAGCTGCGAAAGGTTGAGGCTATCAAGGCGGCCGAGCCTCCTCGCAACGCGAAGGAACTGAACTCGTTCCTATGTACAGTGCAATACAACGCGAGATTTATGGAAAAGTATGCTCCTCAAACCGACCTTCTGAGAGGTTTACTCGAAGCCAACGTTTTTGCCTGGACGAGAAATCATCAGGAAGCGTTCGAGAGTTTGAAAGAAGGCCTTAGCTCAGACACAGTCTTAGCCTATTTTGACCCCGCTGCAGAGCATGAAGTTCATGTGGATGGCTGTCCGTTAGGAATCTCAGCGACCTTGGTCCAACGTGAGTCGAGTGACAAAGGCTGGAGGGTGGTGCAATACGCTAGCAGGGCCCTCTCAGATGCGGAACGGAACTATTCCCAAATCGAGCTAGAGATGCTTGCGGCAGATTTTGCGTGCAGGAAATTTCATGTATTCATGTATGGCTTGCCGTTGAAAATAGTCACCGATCACAAACCGCTCGAAGTCATCCTGAACAACCCTAGGCATCAGACGTCAATACGGTTGCAAAGAATGATGGTACGAATGCTCGATTATGAGTTCAAGGTCGAATATAGGCCCGGAAAGACGAATATCTCCGATTATACATCTAGGCACCCGCTGCCTCGTGAAACCTGCACTAGAAGGGAACTAGGCACTACCAAGGATGTCAAGCAGCACGTGAATTTCGTGGTCGCAAGTGACATTCCCCGGGCTATCAGCAAAGAGGACCTGGTAAAGGCAACGGAAAACGACGAGGAACTAAAAAGGTTAATCACCTGTATACGGGAGAGGGAGATCGACCACAGGAACCAAGACATGAAAGCGTACTTCAATATTTACGATGAATGTGGCTGACGGTCTTGTCCCTCGGGGTGAAAGAATCACAGTCCCTCGAGAATTCAAAGAAACTATGCTGAAAATTGCTCATGAGGGTCACCAGGGCATCGTTCGTACGAAACAAGGGCTTCGTGCCCACGTTTGGTTTCCCGGAATCGATAAGATGGTCGAAAAGCACGTTGGGAATTGTCTAGCTTGTCAAGCTACCATCCCTTGCCACACCAGAGAGCCACTCCAAATGTCGGAGCTACCAACAGGTCCGTGGAAGAAGATCAGTGTGAATTTTGCGGGACCTTTTCCAAATAAGGACATGGCTTTAGTGTTCTGGGACCAGTATTCAAGGTATCCTGTCGTAGAATTTGTCACAAGTACCTCCGCAGAGGCTGTAATTCCCCAGCTCACACGTGTTTTCACTACTTATGGAATTCCAGAAGAGGTGAAGACAGATAACGGCGCCCCATTTAATGGGTCAAAATTTTCAAAATATGCCCAAGAACAAGGGTTTAGGCACAGGAAAGTCACACCCAGATGGGCGGAGGCAAATGGTGACGTCGAACGATTCATCCAGACGGTCAAAAAGAGCGCGAGGGTTGCCAAGATTGAGGGGAAAGCATTTAAACAAGAGATCCAAAGGACGGTTGGCAACTATCGTGCCACACCCCATCCTGTGACGAAAGAGAGTCCCGACAAGCTTATGTTCGGGAGGGAGAAAAGAAGAAAACTGCCAGAAAGGGTCGTTCACCAGGAAGAACAACGCCATGAACTAATCCGTGAAAGAGAAGAGAAAAAGAAGAAGCAAATGAAAGCTTATGCTGATGAGCGCAGACACACATCACAAAGCTCGATCAAAATTGGTGACCGTGTCCTTTTGAAACTGAATAGCGGTAACACGTTGACCCCACCCTATGATCCACGACCACATGCAGTCGTTGGAATAAAAGGGAGCATGATCACTGTGAAGAGTGGTAAGGAAGTCAAATCCCGCAATTCTTCCCACTGTAAGGTACTCAAGTATGCTGGAAAGGAGGAGCACGACGATTTGGATTGGGACAAAGAACAACAACCGATGAACAGGCGACCAACGAACCGCCATATTGAAGTAGGGGAGGTTCCTGGAGAAGAAAATATAGTCATGCAAGAGACGCACAGGGGACCGACAATCGCGCCATCGGAACCCCGGAGATCAGTACGAGCCAGAACATCCACGTGGGAAACAATTTACAGAGACTTCAAGCCTCACTAAAGAAAAGGGGGGAGGTGTAGTGTCCAGGCCTCCAAGACCACGCCCAAGGCCCCAGTAGACGTTTACTCGAGTATTTATTATGCAATGTAAAGTGAAAACGGTGTGTGAGACAAAGGAGGATAACGAACAACTAAGCGAGCTGTAAGCGAACTGTAAGCGAACTGTATAAGCGAACTCCAGAACGTTACAATATCTTGATTAAAATCACCGAGTAATAACAGCTCCTTCCTGGTGTTATACATTGTTTGTGCAGCGGAGGATAGTGAGGTCATAAAGTCCAGCTCATTGCATTTGCCCGGTGATCTATAACACGCAAAAACAAGGAAACGGCTGTTGTTATTCCTTGATATCCAAGCAGATTGATTCCACCTTTGGAGATAAGAATTACGGTAATATTGCAGTATAAAAAAAATCGAATTTCAAATTTAAAAACGCAAAACACAACAAATATAGATACAATTAAGTTATGTCAAATGAAGCTCAGTTTAGCACCTCTAGGAATAAACGATTGTTTGTGCCTAATAGTGCGTGATGCAGGTATTCTCATGCACGCTGGGTTCGTCTTACAAGTTAAGTTTAGCACCTCTAGGAATAAACGATTGCTTGTGCCTAATAGTGCGTGATGCAGGTATTCTCATGTGCGCTGGGTTCGTCTTACAAGATATTAGTTATGGCCACGATCCATGTCATGATCTGTTATTCCACTCACAATTTTCTTGCAAGAGCAAAAAGAAAAAGATAAAAAAAAGAGGTCGCGGTCCTTGAATGAGCTTTTGTTCTTTTTCCTCATCTGCATGATCTGAAATCGCCGGGCCCGTGAGCGTAACGGGAGAATACGAGCAGTCTCTCCTTTTCTGCTAAGTCCGTCGAATTTTAAAAAAATAATGACGATGAAAAAAAAAATGTTAGTGTGCTGCACGGAACTCTGGGAGATAGGCACTTAAAAAGTAGGGACTTCTTGAAGTCTAGCATTACGGGAGTGTTATCCCCTGCTTCGATCTGGCTCTTAGCCAATCAGAGCGCCTTTTACATTGGTTACAAACCTAAGGTATAGGATATATAATAGATAAAATTTTCCTAATCCTTGCTGCGTTTAGTGCCTACGTCATGACCTCATGATTCGGCCTTCCCACTTCATCAATAACTGCATACAGGAGAAAATAACGGGAAAGGTTTTTTGAGGGTGGCCTGGGTGGCTGAGGTACGAAGAGAAGTGAGAGAGTAAAGTTAATAATACGCTAAGCGCGATCACGTTTTAGGGATCTTGGATGGTGCAGTTACTAACAACACCGGTCACCAATGTATGTCATTTAACATGTGGCAAATGTTCCTTAAAAACCCCGGATTGTGCAGTATGTAAGTCTGATTTTTAAAGCGTCGTATTCTTGAAGTTTTGTTAATTGTTTTGGTTAAGGAAAAGTTTGGCTTCAGCATCTACCACGCAACAGAAATTTCGAGCCTAAAATCTTATTGTTTTCAAGCAGGCAAGGCTAATAGTCTACGGATAGAGGTAAAAATGATAGTTGTATGCCATTTGCAAGAAGGCAGACTTCGAAGTAAATTTTTCTTCTCAGTGAGGTTTTTTTAATCATAAGTACTGATTTAGAATGACGGATGGGTAATGTTAAACAAAAACGAAGCTGACAAGAAAATAAAATTGTCAGTCTCATGAAGTCATTATTACTGTGATCAATAAAAATCAGAAGAAATTACATGGTAAAACAAACAACTATACATAATTACTACTGCACTATATCGTGATAAACATACAAAAATTTAGAAAAGGGATATGTTTTTCAGGCTCACGCAAAATTAATTCAGGTTTGATTTCGGCGGAGCTAGAAAAGCGACTGCGGCACAACGACTTCAAAACGCAAACTTGGCCGAGATTACGACATAACTTCATTATCGTGGTAAAAAGCGCAGCCAAAATAATATTATCTCTTCATTGTTCGCAGTTTTATTCCTTTCAACTAGACAATGTTTTTGTGCTTCTCATCGCGTATTAAATGAACGCTGAAAAACTGATTAAAATAGCTCTAGTGAAAGACATAAACACTGTTGATCCCCAAACTATTTGAAAAAATTTCTCCATTACTAGACACCGCAACATAAACCGGTTGAAATAAAAATTGTCCAAATGTCGAGACAAATTTTCCGTCCAAAGAGAATACTTGAACCCTACTGTTCCCAGTATCAGAGACGATCAAATTGTTAAATTTGTCAATTGCAAGTCCTATGGGATGGCATAGCTGTCCGTTACCAGACCCCTCGCTGCCAATATCGTATAGCAACATTCCGTCCTCATCATAAACACCAACGCGGCTAGCTTTATGATCAGAGACAAAGAATTTCTCCTCGTGATAGATTGCGCACCATACTGATTCCTCATGTTCAGAGGCACTGAAACGTTTCAGTAATTCTGTTCCATCCGGGGAGGTAACAAAGACATTTTTTCCATCACAAGCGGTAATGCGATCGTCTTTTCCAGTGGATATGTGAAAAGGCCTTTCCAAGTGTGCACTATTGATGTACTGGACAAAACTACCGTTCTCAGGAAACAAACGAACCTTATTAACATCATGAGGAGTAACGGCAATAATGTGTCCAGCCTGGGTAAAACTTAATGCCGTACAAGAAGTACCCAATCCTATCTCTCTCAGATAACTCCCATTGGAGTTAAAGAGATGAATTGTTCCTTTTGTAACGTCAGAAACCACAATAGTTCCTGATTTCTTACTAACAGCAATGTCATAAGGATAATTGAATTGTCCTGGTCCGTTGCCACTTGAACCAAACTTAAACTCAAACTTAAATTGATACTGATGGATGACCTCAACTGTCCATGGACCTTGATCCAGCGGCTGTCCATTAACTTCAATTTTCAATTCATATAATCCAGCCTGATGTGGTGTATATTTTACTGTGTAAATACCATCTTCCTTGTCTTCAATCTCTGGATCTGTTTCTAAGCTATCCCCTGTTGAAGTGCGAATGTCACACTTAATGTGATCATCCTTGTTATAACTTAGTCTTCCCTCTGAATCTCTCGTTGTAATAGTAAAATATGTCTCATTCTGTTCTCCAATCTTTTCACAAAGTTTTCCGACAAGTGTCGATGATGGATCCGTATGGTTTACAATAACTCGATCCAAAATATCCATTTTCTGTTCTACAACATAATTTACACGGGGTGGTTTGTAGATCTCAGGTTTTTTTGCATTCAAAAGGTCCTCGCAACGTCCAACAATCACTGCCTTTGTTTGCAAAATTTCAACATTGATATTCCTTTCTAAGATGTTCTCACCTTGTTCAAGAGAGCTTCTCAATTGACCGACAGCGAGCTGGAAGTTTTCCAGATGTGTTGCGTGAGCTTTTTGATGCGCTTGATTAATTTCATCGAATTTGGCATTCATTATCGCTTTATGTTCCGTTAATAAGCGAATACAATCGTCCACAGTTTCGTTCATCTTCTCTTTTGCAGCCAATGTTTGTGTTTTGTTTTTATCCAATAACTCAGTTTGGTACTTCATTTCATTTTCAAAAGTAACAATCTCCGCTTTCATTTTCTTCAAAGCCTCATTTATTTGCATCTTTTGTTCATCTGCGGCTTTCTGTATATCAACCATAGTGTGTCGATTGTGACTCACAACACTGCACTTCATGCAGGTACAAACGTTACAATCTTGACAATAATATTCAAGTGGCTGATCTTGGTGGTATTGCTCTGAGCACATAACTGGTCTGCGAATCAACTCTTCCATATCGTCTGCCTGCAAATTCTCGACAGAGATATTTCTGTGACCTCTTGTGGCCTTGATGCGCTGATGAGCTTCAAAACAAGGTGTACATAGAAAGCTCTGGCACCCAAAACAGTAATGAGTTGCTGTGTTGTTTTCTTCACAGCTGCCGCATTGCTGGGACTCTGTACTGTCATCCGTTAGAGCAAGGAGATCCACTAGTCGGTTGAGATGAAAAGATGCAGGGAGGCCGCCAAACGTGTCCTCTTCAGGAATTTGAAAACTAGCCTGACAAACCGGACATTTGATTGTTGTCTGAAGCTGTCTTCTTGCGCAGTTTGCGTGCTTGTCGAGACACAGCAGACAGAACGAATGTAAACATGGCAGAGTCCTGGGATCTTTGACTGTCTCCAAGCAGAGAGGACATTCAGCCTCTTTCCTGAGGTCTTTAAACAGTTGTTGAACATCCATGGTGAAATCGGCCCCTCGACTGGCTTAGAATGTAATTAAAGACGATTATCAGACCGGTTTTTCGTGGATTGTCAGCTCAACCGGAAAAGATCAGCTTTTCTCGGAAAAGCCAGAGCACGTACACCGAGGATGATCACCCGATATGTTTCAAAAGAAAGCTATTATGATCTTAAATGAAAGATCAACGAACAAAGATAGCAAAGGAATCGCATTTTCCATTGAATTTACCCTACAACTGCAAACGGGATGGCGTGACTTGATCTTGTTGATTGACGGTTTGACCACGTTACGCCTCAAGCATTTTCAGCTGCTGCAACATGCTAAAGATGTAAATACGTCTATGTTTGCGCAATATGCACAATGCTAGATTATTATGAGCATGATCGGTCGCCTTCTTAATCCAAAGATCAAACGAGCTTTGTTAGCCGCCGGGAAACACTACTTGCACGACCCTTCTATAGAAGCAATGGCCTGTCCCCCCTCTGCCTTCATCCAACCAGGTTTCTTTTTCCATCAGTCTGAGCTGCTTGAACGCTTTCATTGTACCAGTTTTCATAGCTGCTTAAATACTTAATTTTATCAAATGAATGACCCGTATTGCCCCGTGTTTGCTTTTAATGAAAATCATTTTTCAGCAGAGTGTGAGGTAGTTACGAGAAAATCTCAAGGCTTCCCTCGGTCAATACAGCAAGGCTGAGGTTTGTAATTTTCCCGTAACGACCGAACGATCGAGGTTGATAAGCTGTTTATTATATGGCTCACAATCGTTTCTGACTAAAAGCAGAAATTGAATTCAAGGGGAAGTAATCACTTGACATCCGGCGCTTCCAAACCCAAGATTCATACCCAAGGTACAACTGTACTAATGAAGTCAGTGAACTATCCCGTATTCCATCAATAAAACGTTCTTTAATTTTTCGGGAAAATTGTGGTGTCACAACTTGTTAAACGCGTTCTAAATTTGAAGTGGGATTTGCCGTCTGAACCATCTCGTCGGAGACCTGTTTGCACGTTTGGTGACATGGTCATTTAGCGGACGTTACTTAAAACATTGCAAATGGCCTAGCTGGTTAAAAAACCTCTACCTTCTCTAATTTACCTCAAGGATTAGTCTTATTGTCTTTACAGCAATAGCGATTAGTACAAAGAAAGGGGAAAACAAAAAACACGTTATACCATGTGACCGGACCACACGGCATAACGCCATTTGCAAGAGAGCAGGCTTTAAAATAACTTCATCTGAACATTTCTTTTAAAATCATAAGTACTGATTCCTCATGAATGATAAGGACTAGGAAATAAAAACGGAGGAAACAAAAAAATATCAAATGAAATACTTATTACAAATAAAAGTTATCTGCTTTACAGCCCTAGTGAAAGACATGAACACAGTGGTTCCGATAATCAGTTACAAAAACATTTCCATATTTGGTCACAGCAACATAATACGGTACGAATGAAAACCCTCCAATCATTGAGACAAACTTTCCGTCCAAAGTGAATACTTTTTCATAACTTTTTGATTGCCTCCAAGCAGAGGACATTCATCCTCTTCCCTGAGGGTTTTAAACAGTTGTTGGACTTCCATGGTTAAATGGCTTCTGCATTCACTATGAATGATTGTCTGATTGCGCACAGAACGTAAGAAAGCATCCAAATGAATGCTGGGATTGGCCAACCTTGTACCAGGTCCCTCAATGGGTTTGTCTGATTTTAACAGTGTCGTATTCTTGAAGTTATGTTTAATTTTTCGGTTAAGGGAAGTTCTGGCTTCAACATCTAATACGCGACAGGAATCTTGAGTTTAAAATCTTTTTGTTGATAACCAGGCAAGCCTAATGGTCTGCAGGAGAGGTGTAAAATTATGAAGTTGTATGGCATTTGGAAGAAGACAGACTTTGAAATAAATTGTTCTTCTCAGAACTTTTTTTTATCATAAGAACTGATTTATTAAGACTGATAGGTACCGTTAAACAAAAATGGAAGTGACAAGAAAATAAAATCGTCAATCTCTCGAAGTCATCATTACTGTGATCAATAAAAATCAGAAGAAACTACATTGTGGGACAAACAACTATTCATAACTACTACTTCACTATATCGAGATAAACATACAAAAATTTAGAAAAGGGATGTTTTTCTAGTTCACGCAAAATTAAACTCAGGTTTGAGTTCTGCAGAGCTAAAACAGCGACTGCGGTACAGTGGCTTCAAAATGTAAACTTGGCCAAGATTACAGCAACTATTGTGGTTAAAACCATAGCCGAAACAATAGTATCTTTTCACTGTTAGCATACTTTGTTTCTTATAAAAATAGCTACAGTGAAAGACACAAACACAGGTGTGTTGCAAATCACTAAAAACAATATTTCCTTTTCTAGACACAGCAACATAGCTCGGTGAAAATGACGGCTGTCTACTTGTTGAGACAAATTTTTCATCCAAAGTGAATACTTGAACTCTATTGTTCCCGGTATCAGAGACGTTCAAATTATTAAAATTGTCGATTGCGAGTCCCATGGGATAGAGCAGCATTCCGTCCTCATTATAAACACCAACACGGTTAACTTCATAATCAGAGACAAAGAATTTCTCCTCGTGATAGATTGCGCACCATATCTAAATATCTGCGTTACGAAGTTTAGCAGATATTTGTTTTCTGCACGTTGTACATGGAATGTGGTCCTCGCTAAGTATGCGTTCTGGTATGTCTCCTGTGTGTAGTTGTTTGCATAGTGGTATATAAGTCCGAGGTTAATTACAATATTAAACGAGACTTACCTGTAAGTTGAAGTTTGATTACGATTCTATCTTGTCATCAGTCCGGAACGAAGGAGTCACCTGAGATGCGCATGCACATTGCTGATCAGTATTCAACGTGAGTGGTACAGGAAAAGGAACGAAGGCTACGGGGGGGAGGGTGAATAAGGGCATGTGACTCCTTCGTTCCGGACTGATGACAAGATAGAATCGTAATCAAACTTCAACTTACACGTAAGTCTCGTTTAATTTTGTAATTCTACCTTGTCATCAGTCTACGTCACTACGGAGCCACATGAGACTTCAAAGTCCTGTAGCACGACCTGCTCATTAGACGTAAACATTTTATTGTGATCAGGAGAGGTATTACGTATTATGATCACAGTGCGCCTGAACTCAGTACCACTGAGCCGAAATTGGCTGTATCAGTGTCAACAGGTTTATCATAGAATCTCGCAAAAGTGCTTGAGTTAAACCACTCTGCACTCTTCATAATCTCTGCTAAATTTAAACCTTGAGCCTTGCAACTGGATGTTGATGCAGCTCTGCTGCTATGAGCCGAGTATTTTGTAATATCAATACCAGCTGACTTTAAAACTTGCTTGACCCACGTGGAAATGGTATCTTTGGATACAGGTTTAAAAGATTTGACATGACTTATCAATAACTGCGAGTGTCCCTTTCGCAAGGCTTTTGTGCGTTTCAAGTATTCCCTAAAGTGTTCGACAACGCAAAGATTTTTATCGTTTTGATAAGCAATCAAATCGATGGGTGCCAGATGTCTTCCAGGCTTGCTCTGTTTCAGTTTCTCACATATAGTTACTCTGTATCTGTCATCCATTTCTTGAATATAGTTTACATCAAACTTGTGTATGGTCTGTCCTCGCTGTCCAGTTGTGAGGCAAAGTAGCATGGTCAAATTTAAAGTAAGCTGCTTTTAAAGGGTCAAGGAACTCAAGGTATCAAGAGTTTGCAAATATCCTAAAACAATGTTAACGTCCCAAATTTCAGAGTATTTGGGTAGGGATGGTTTCAGCTCAAAAATTCTCTTCATGCAACGAACTACTAATGGGTGCTCTCCAAACTTCATACCGTCCTCTAAAACAAGGAACGAGGAGAGCGCAGTGCGCGCTGTGTTTATATCACTGTATCCTAGACCTGACTTGTACAATGAAACAAGAAACTCAACACCATTTGTTACACCAGGTTGAAAAATATTAATGTTTCTTCCTTTACAGTACTGTTGCCATCTACCAAGATAAATTTGATACTGCTTGGAGGTGCCTTCCCTCCACGAGGCCATAAGTACATCCTTTGCCCCCGGCGACAAGTCATACTTGGTTAATCCTTCCCTGATAAGAGACAAACGAGTAGGTTCGGGTTGTGCCATATTGGGTGAATCTCCTTGGCATGACTTGGCAGCCAAAGAAGGTCTTTCCTGGCTTTCAGATATATTGGTTTTTGTTTGAGTAGTTGGAGGGCTACCGGATACCATGCTTGTGTTGGCCAATCCGGCAGCACAACAACACCCTGTGACCCCTCGCTCCTCAATTTTTTTACCACTGTTGGAATAAAGGGAGGAAAAGCATACAAATTAAGATTACACCAGTTTAAGCTAAATGCATCAATAGCAAGAGCCTCTGGGTCTGGTCTGTAAGACACATAATTAGAACATTGATGGTTTAAACGAGCGGCAAACAAGTCAATTTCAGGTTTGAAATCTAGTCTCTCCAGAGCATTAAAAAGTGACAGTTTGTCAAGCTTCAACTCAGATTCTCTCTGGTTTCTTCTGGATTAAAAATCTGCTATAATATTTTGATTATCAGGTATATGTGCTGCATTAAGCCATATCTTGCGTGCTATACACCATTTCCAGATCTTTTTAGCTACAGAATTACAAGGATTTGAGTGACTTGTTCCCATATGGTTAATGATATTTACTGCTGTAGTGTTATCACACATTATTCTTATGTGTGTGTTGTTGTTTTTAGCGAAAGTCTGAAGACCTAAGAGAACAGCCAACATTTCCAGATAGTTGATATGGTGCTTAGACTCTGAATGGGACCAGTTTCCTCCTGAGGATACCCCTGACGATTCAGCCCCCCATCCCTGAAGGGAAGCATCTGTAGTACTTTGTTGATGGGGCTGGGGATGATGTAGTACATTGTACTCAGTTTCCACATTTTGTATCCACCACTGAAATTCGGATTTAGCATGGTTCGATAAGGTCATAGTTGCATCAAAATTACCCTTTGTCCTCTTTAGGGCTATAGATTTATCTTTTTCCAGGTGTCGGTAGTAAAGAGGTCCGTACATGACCCCAAGGAAACTGGAAACTATTTTCCCAATGACCCTAGCTACCTCTCTAATAGATGGAGATGAACATGCTAGTAGCTCAGTACAGGATCTTTGTAAAGCGATAGCTTTCCCCTGGTCAGTTGAATTGTCATTGTAACCGAGTTTATTACAAATCCAAGGGTGGTGAGAACCTGTGTGGGTATGAAAATGGATTTCTCCGGATGCACAACCAAGCCTAAATTGTCAAACAAAACAATGGTGTACAACATTTTGGACACACTCCTCACAAGTTTGCCCTTGCAAGTAAAGGTCATCGAGATGTGCCACAGCAATATGCCCCTGCTTGTGCAAAGTAGATAGAGGAGGCTTAAGGATTTTCGTAAAAATCCTGGGGGCACATGACAACCCATTGGGAAGGCAGGTAAATTCATATATACTTCCTTCGCTTCCCACATAAAGCGTAAGAACTTTCTATCTGAAGGCTTAATGGGGATGGAGTAGTAAGCATCCTTTATGTCAACAGAAGTCATAAAACAGTTTTTGGTTACAAATTTTGTTATAGTGGAAAGTGAATCCATCTTAAAATGGTAGTGACTGACTGACTCATTCAACTTTTTAAGGTTGAGTATAAGTCGGTTTGACCCATCCTTTTTGGGGCGAAGAAAGACAATAGACAATATTTGCCCAGTCCTTGGTGACACCTTTGTGATGACCCCTTTGTCAAGCAATTTCTGCACTTCCTGACTAACAACAAGGTACTCTTGCTCTGAAAAGGTTTGACTAGGCAATCTATATTGAACAGGAGTGGAAGTACAATCAATGCTTGCTCCTAAAACAATAGACAGTAGTACTTTGTCATTAGTTAGTGTTCTCCATGCTGCAAAGTGTGCAGCCACCTGTCCAGCCTTAAAAGTAATACATAAATTTTGTAAATAATTCAATAAGCGGGGTAGAGAAGTTGTAAACCCACTTACCATAGATTTTATTTGAGGCAGCTGTGCCATTATTTCTTGTCGCTGTTCAGTGGTTTTTTCCTTTTGTAAGGCCACTGTTGGCCTTTCCACAAAAAATCTTTTTTGGGGCCTTTAGAGTAGCGGTCATTTTGGTGAGAGTTGTGCAGTCTCCCTCTACAGGGTCCATTCTTAGATGTGGTTGCAAAGGAATGGCTGATTTTGCTTGCCTCTTTAGCATCTCGCAATTGTTTTGCCAGGTCATCCCCAAAAAGATATTGGCTATTAATTGGCACTTCCGCAGAGCAAATGGTAGAATACTCAGCTTTCAATGAAGGCTTAATTTCATCTCTTCGCAACCGGGCTAATTGCATCCCCAACATTGCGATACTATCCACTCGTTGCGCTACTATTTTGTTATCTGGGGCAGGTGTATGAATCAACACGTTTGTTGCTTGCAAGGTTGCAAATATGATTTTGCAGATAATTTGTTGCATGTTTTATATCTTCAAATCTGTTTTCCTTTTCTTAGTACTCATCTGACTCCAGATTTCGGGGTTGACCTTTATAGTCTTTATGTCAGAACAGTTTTGGGGCTGTTTGTATTTGTATACCAAACTTTTCATTTTATCGGTCGACAGTTTCTTGTCCCATCGTTTTGTAGCAATATCGGCCAACTCTGGTTGGATTTTCTCGCCGGTGGCGTCATCGTCGTCAAAACTGTTCCCCAAATATTTGAAGGAGTTTTGCCTCCTTTGTGGGGATTTCCCGCTTTTTCTGACCGGTGGTCTTAGGACGCTCGGTGAGTATTTGGATGTCGCCTAAAGCGTCCAGGTCGTCGCTAGCGTTCAGACTGATGTCGTCGTCCGTGTGGTTATCACAACGCCTTCGTTTGCCTGACTTGCGAGTGTTATCATCGGACTCAGAGTCCGAGATATCCGAGACGTCGGATGTAGACTTTCGTTTTGAGCCCGGTGGGCGTACGCCTGTGTTGGGGTGTTCACACAATTTAGCCAGAAGCCTGGCCATTTTGCCCATATTTTCGTTTATATCATCCAGGGACAAAGCAAGGTCGTTGGTACTGATGGCAGTTCCCGGGTTTTCCCAGCTGTAAGCGTTGCGGGAGACTCCCGCAATATGGACCGATGGTGTTGCCTCTTCACTATTCATTTTGAAAACGAAAATCGTCCAATCTGTGGAAAAAAGTCGGTAAGTCACCGAAAATTGTGAACTTACCTTCCTTTCCAAGTATCACTCTACCGATAAAGCGGTGATGTTTAAGATTGAAGTAATTTTTGACAGAAAACACTCACGAACTTGTACTTCACAGCAAAAGGCAAAGAACTGATCCGCAATGCGCATGCGCATCTCAGGTGACTCCGAAGTGACGAACACTGATGACAAGCTAAGGTAGACTATTGTTATTCATCCTTCGGGTTGTGAACGCCGTCGCATACAGAATCTTTTTTCAGTTCATCGACCAGAGTAGCAGACCTTCACTTTCCTTGGACGCGGCCGACGCCGGTATGGCCGTAATGGATGCAGCGATCAGCGAAGCGATTCAGTCTACTGTTAACGCGTCTGTCTGTCGTCTAACGGATAGCCTTACTGGAGTGATTGAGGTAGTTTTGCTCAACGTTTTTCCGAAGAAAATGGCGCCACCGTCGAGCAAGCCGTCAAAAAGGCTCGCCGTGAAAACTATACATGTAAAAGAAAGGGAAATCAACAGTAGCTTGATCACGAGCTCGAGGTGCTGGATAAATTTGATGCGGCAACGAGTGCTCTAAAGAACAAGTCATACGACAAAGTGAAAGCCGCCTTGGAGGAAGGTACGGGCATCGTATCCAAGCGCGTAAAAGCCATTAAGTTAGCTGATAAAAGCGAGTTTGGTTGGCAAACCGTGAACGAGTACCTGTCAGACGAGTTGGCGTCAGGCTCAGACGACGAGAAAAGGATGTATCGCGCGGAGAGGAGAGCGGAGAGGAAAATCAAAGACAAGCGTCGTCGTTAGCCTCGCCCTTTCACTCGTGGTAGTTCCCAGCCTACCGCTTCGAATGTTTCTTCAAATTCGCAAAGACCCTTTGCAGGCGATCATGCAGTCCGTAAGGATTCAAACCCTCCCCGACACGTGGGTCCCTGTTTCAAGATAAGTATTTAAATCTTTTTCGCTTGGCTCAGTTCACTCACGGGTCCTTCCCTCTTTGTTTTTTACTTCGGATTGATGGCGTTGCTCGCAGCCCACAATCCAATGTTCTCCATGATTTGTTTTGCCTTTTTTTCATTAGGTTTTATTCTCTTAAGCTAGTGCAGAATATCTAAATATCTGCGTTATGAAGTTTAGTAGATATTTGTTTTCTGCACGTTGTAGATGGAATGTGGTCCTCGCTAAGTATGCGTTCTGGTATGTCTCTTGTGTGTAGTTATTTGCATAGTGGTATATAAGTCTGAGGTTAATAGGCCATTTTACAGTTGTGTACTTAGTTGCCAAGCCTTTGATTCAGAGTGAGGCTAGAGGTGACCTTGTTGTGGTAGAGACCTGTATCTCGTTAGCATGATAACAAAGTGATTTACATTTGAAAGGCAGCAAGGTTTGTATGCCCTAGCCTCACTCCCGTTGAAAGGCTTGGCAACCAAGTACACGACTGTAAAATGGACTATTGGTATTCATCCTTCGGGTTGTGAACGCCATCGCATACAGAACTTTAATTTTGCGTTGTTTATCTTATAGTGCGGGGAGTTTGGCCATTTGAGAGCCTTCTGTTCTAAGCCGTCTGTTGCGTCAAAGAGTGACTTGCGCCATTCTTGACGAGACGTGGATTCAAGCTCAGAGGACGTTCTTCAGCGTTCAGTTGAGTTTGATTTTTCTTCCTTTTTTTCGGGTAGTTACGACGATTTTAATGTTAAAAGCACTAGCAGCGGTGTCAAGGGTCGTTTGAGCGCCTCCATTAAATTTTGGAAGAGTACCTTGAGTGCTCCTGAGTTTGTACTTGACACCATCAGGCGTGGGTGCAGGCTTCCTTTCGCGGAATATCCGCCCTCGTGTTTTTTGGCTAATAATAGATTGGCCTTTCAGCATTCTGAATTTGTGACACAAGCCATCTCGGTGCTTTTAGCCAACGGTTGCATTATTGAGCACAGTGTTCCGCCATTTTGCGTTAACCCCTTGTCAGTTGCTGAAGGGGAGAAGTCATCGATCTCAGGCACGTTAACAGCTTCCTTGTGAGGTTTAAATTTAAGTACGAGAATCTTCGCTCCCTATCTGAAGTCCTCGAGGAGGGGCACTGGTTCTTTACATGGGACCTTAAGTCCGGATCTCATCATGTTGATATCTGCTTGGAGCATCAGCGGTATCTCGGTTTTTCTTGGCAGTTCAACAGCGTCCCAAGATATTTTACCTTCATAGCTTTGCCTTACGGCCTTAGCAGCGCCTGTTTTTGCTTCACCAAATTGTTGCGTCCGTTAGTCTGTCGCTATGGGTCACAATAGCTTTATCTATCTCGACGATGGGCTCGGAAGTTTACCGGATAACTGTTCCGCCGCAGCAGCTGTCATTATCCAAAAGAAAGAGCTCGACTCCTCAGGTTTCCTTGTGAATGAAAACAAATCTCATTGGCATCTCACGCCGCCTGAGTGGGCGAATGGCTGGGTTTCGTGATTAACACTATTACTATGTCTTTTCATATTCCTGAAAGGAAGGTGGAAAAGTTTAAGAGTCTTTTAGGTTCTGTAATTGGAGATACGTCGCCCTCGTATCGAGAATTGGCCGGAATCGCCGGTTCTATAATTTCTGTTACCTTGGCAGTGGGGCCCACTTCACGTCCTCTAACCAGACAAATATACCTCGCAATTGAATCACGATCAGCGTGGGACCACACCATTCGTTTTTCTCCGGCTGTTTTGAAAGAGTTGAGATTTTGGTACAGCAACATCGACTCGTTTAACGGCTATTCTGTTTGTCCACCCCCTGATTCGTCAACGGTTACTTTCTCTGATGCTAGTGATGTCGCCTTTGGCGGGTTTTCGGCCTCCTTAGACGGCGTAATGGCTAGCGGCATGTTCACGTCTGAAGATCTTGGTCAGAGCTCCACGTACCGCGAGTTGAAAGCTATTTATTATGTTCTATTGTCCTATGCGGAGAAGCTGCAGCAGAAGAGAGTAAAGGTTTTCGCCGACAATCAAGGTGCTGCGAGAATAGTTTCTGTTGGCAGTTCCAAAGCCCACCTCCAGTCTGTTGGCATGAGCATTGTTGATTTTTGTTTTTCAAACGGGATCACCCTTGAAGCACAGTGGATTCCCAGGTCGCAGAATGAGAGGGCTGATCTCCTCAGCCGATTCTTTGACAAGGACGATTGGCGCGTCAATCCTTCAGTTTTCCGCCTCCTTGATGCTAAATGGGGTCCTCATACATTCGACCGCTTCGCGACCTATTACAATGCTCAGCTCCCTCGGTTTAACTCGAAGTTTGCCTCTCCCGGATGCAGTGGGGTCGACGCTTTGGCACAAGACTGGCGCGCAGAAAGCAACTGGATATGTCCCCCGGTTAGTCTAATCGTCGATTCTGTCCGTCATCTCATGTCTTGCTCTTGCCACGGGACATTGATCATCCCCGAATGGCCCTCCGCCCATTTTTGGCCTTTCTTGCATGAAGGGTCTTCTCGGTTTAGCTCGTGCGTCGCGGAAGTGTTTGTTCTGCCTGCAGTCGGGGATCTACTACTGGAGGGTCCTGGCCAGAAGCAGATCTACAAGTCTCGACCTTCTGTTTTTCGTGGTTGCCCGAAGTTCAGAAACTTGGCTTTACGTTTAGATTTTAGCTCATCTTTTTTAAATACCGGTGTCAAGTTCCCACTCTTCCATTCGGTTGGCCATGATTGGTTCATAATCAGATAGTTGATCAGCTGTGTTATCTCCTCCGTTAGGATGGGAGCAGCGAGCCTTAAGAGACGCGGTGAAATTCCATCTACGCCAACAGCCTTCCGGGGATTTAGATTGTCTAAGATTTGACGAACATAGCCGCAGCTCACGGGCTGGAAGACAAACTGATCTAGTAGCATTTTGCTAGCGATTAGATTTACACTTCGATGATCGTTGAAGTCATTTTCACGGTGACTTGTTGAAACTACATTGGCGAAATAGCTATTAAATATTTCCATCACCTGCCTGGGTTCCGTCGTGACCATACCGTTCTCTACAAGAGTTATGTTACTCAGTTTATTTATGCCAGAGTTAGGAAGAAGAGACTTCATTTTCTTCCAAAATTTACCAGGATGTTTCGCTCCCGATGCCGTGTCGTAACAAAATTTACTTTTTCCTTTGCGCTTAAGTGAAGTTACTTTCTTACGCTGTTGCTTATAAGCAATCCATGTATTGTCCTTTGGGTTTTTTCTGTACCTTTTGAAAAGCCTGTTTCGCAGAGCAATTTCACGTTGGATTTGAGGTGTGATCCAAGGAAGCTGATGACCGCGCACCCATTTTTTCTTAATAGGTGCGTGCCTATCAAGAACGTCTTTAAACAGTTTGCTCCAATGACCCATACATCATTCATATCCGAGAAACAATAAGCCGTCCCCCAAGGAATTTCACTTAGGTCCGCTATGAACTTCTGGTGATCAAAATGCCTCATGCTGCGGTATTCAAGAAAGCGTGGTTTTGGACGTGGAATTTTTTTTTGCGTACAACAAACACCAAGTCGTGGTCGCTCAAACCAAGGTGCAAATTGCCTGAAGCTACAAAGCGCTCATTGTTACTTGTAAGAATGACATCGAGAAGGCTCTTTGGTTTTTCAGTAACGCGTGTCCGTTTTGTGATTTTATTAGCAAGGCAAAATCGATCACAAAAGTCGACCAGGTTTCTGTTTGCAGTCCGGCCCTCAGCAATACTGACATACATATCTGTAGTGTCCAGGCCTCCAAGACCACGCCCAAGGCCCCAGGAGACGTTTACTCGAGTATTTATTATGCACTGTAAAGTGAGAACGGTGTGTGAGACAAAGGAGGATAACAAACAGCTAAGCGAGCTGTAAGCGAACTGTAAGCGAACTGTGTAAGCGAACTCCAGAACGTTACATTGGCGACGAGGATCATGTCATAGGCGTTCGAACTGTTTCGATCGAAAAATCTCTGCGAATGGCCGCATATGATACAAATCTCAACTTCGGACCGTTTGACCCGGACCTAGATCCGACATCGGTCGGCACTCGATTCAGGAAATATCTCGAAAGATTCAAAGTATACGCTGCAGCGATGAATATAAAGGACAAAGCGAGAAAACGAGCACTACTCCTACACTGTGCTGGTCCCAAAGTACAGGACATCTTCGGCACACTAGAGGATATGGGAGAAGACTTAGAAACCGCAGGAGAGAAACTTCTAGAGTATTTTGAGCCTAAAAGACATCATCTTTTTAGCATATACCAATTTCGGCTGTTAGCCCAAGAGGAAGAGGAGTCGTACGATGATTACACCACGCGTTTAAAGCAAGCAGCGGTTCCGTGTGAATTTCCAGAGGCTTGGCGTGAAGTTGAAATAGAAATGCAGCTAATTGAAAAGGGAAAATCGAAGAGAGTTAGATGCCGCTTCCTCAGTAAGCCGCACTCGCTTCAGGAGGCCTTACATTACGCTAGAGTACAGGAATTGTCGGATAAACAAGCGAAGAGAATCGAGATGGAGCAACAAAGTCGAAGGAACGATACCGAGGAAGAGTTGAAGAGGGTCTTTTTAGGAAGGCAAAAGAGCCCGACTGGTATCAACAAAGAGTGTTACTTTTGTGGAGGCGCATTTCCACACGCGGGAGGAAAGGAGAAATGCCCGGGATGGGGAAAGAAATGTACCACATGCGGGAAGCTGAATCATTTTGCCAAATGCTGTAGGAGTAAAAGGAAAGTAAATAAGAGTATCGTAAAGACAGTTCGTCAGGAGGTGCAATCAGATAGCAGTGACGCGGAATCCCTTTGTGGGATCGAAGAAGTTGGGGCTGTCGAAAGCAACACAAAATTAACCCAGGCCAGTAAGAAGTGTAAAAATCGAAAACCACGAAGTCAAAATGCTGGTCGACACGGGAGCGTCGGTTAACGTAATGGATGAATGCACCTTTCAGCAGCTACTGGCAAATAAGATCAAATTGGAGAAGTCGACAAGTGTTTTGCGCTCGTACCAAACGAATGAAAACCCGTCCAGGCCATTAACAGTTATGGGCAAATTCGATGCAGTCGTAAAGTCAAACACGAGAATCATCCCGGCAACGTTCCACGTCATTAAAGGTAACAGCAACACGGAACCCTTGATAGGATCTCAGACTGCCGAAAGTCTTGGCCTGGTGATAATTACGAATGCAATACGAACTGATTCTAAAATCTTCACAAGCAAATTACTTGAGGAATACGCAGACCTGTTCCTGGGGATCGGGAAAATGGAAGGAGTGCAGGTAGATCTACACGTTGACCGTGCAGTAACACCAGTTGCTCAACCTCACAGGAGAATCCCGTTCAGCGTCAGGCCAGAACTGGAGGCGGAGCTGGAGAGACTTATAAGGGATGATGTAATCGAGAAGGTCGAAGAGCCTACCAGTTGGGTATCCCCAGTCGTGATTACACCCAAGAGAACGGCGAATGAAATTCGACTGAACGTGGATATGAGAGAGGCCAATAAAGCCATTCCGCGGACCCATACTATTATGACTACTCTAGAGGATATCACACATGAGCTCAATGGAGCAACTGTTTTCTCCCACTTGGATATGAATCATGGCTATCATCAACTGGAACTACGAGAGAACAGTCGGGACATCACCACATTCTCAACGCACATCGGGCTGTACAGATACAAAAGGCTAAATTTGGGCACGAGATCCGCGGGTGAAATCTTTCAAGACACCGTGAGCAAGGAGATCACCCGAGACATACCTGGATGCCTCAACATCAGTGACGACATTCTTGAGTACGGAAAAACACAACAGGAACATGATCGGAATCTAGACAAATTATTCAAGAAGGCTAGAGAAAAGAAGATCACGTTTAACAAGGGAAAGTGTGAATTCAATAAGCAAAGTTGTGTGTATTACGGGATGAAGTTTTCTAAAGATGGAGCATCCCCTGACCTGCGAAAGGTTGAGGCTATCAAGGCGGCCGAGCCTCCTCGCAACGCGAAGGAACTGAACTCATTCCTATGTACAGTGCAATACAACGCGAGATTTATGGAAAAGTATGCTCCACAAACCGACCTTCTGAGAGGTTTACTCAAAGCCAACGTTTTTGCCTGGACGAGAAATCATCAGGAAGCGTTCGAGAGTTTGAAAGAAGGCCTTAGCTCAGACACAGTCTTGGTCTATTTTGACCCCGCTGCAGAGCATGAAGTTCATGTGGATGGCTGTCCGTTAAAATCTCAACGACCTTGGTCCAACGTGAGTCGAGTGACAAAGGCTGGAGGGTGGTGCAATACGCTAGCAGGGCCCTCTCAGATGCGGAACGAAACTATTCCCAAATCGAGCTAGAGATGCTTCCGGCAGATTTTGCGTGCAGGAAATTTCATGTATTCATGTATGGCTTGCCGTTCAAAATAGTAACCGATCACAAACCGCTCGAAGTCATCCTGAACAACCCTTGGCATCAGACGTCAATACGGCTGCAAAGAATGATGGTACGAATGCTCGATTATGAGTTCAAGGTCGAATATGGGACCGGAAAGACGAATATCTCCGATTATACATCTAGGCACCCACTGCCTCGTGAAACCTGCACTAGAAGGGAACTAGGCACTACCAAGGATGTCAAGCAGTACGTGAATTTCGTGGTCGCAAGTGACATTCCCCGGGCTATCTGCAAAGAGGACCTGGTAAAGGCAACTGAAAACGACGAGGAACGAAAAAGGTTAATCACCTGTATACGGGAGAGGAAGATCGACCACAGGAACCAAGACATGAAAGCGTACTTCAATATTTACGATGAATGGGCTGTGGCTGACGGTTTTGTCGTTCGGGGTGAAAGAATCATAGTCCCTCGAGAATTCAGAGAAACTATGGTGAAAATTGCTCATGAGGGTCACCAGGGCATCGTTCGCACGAAACAACTGCTTCGTGCCCACGTTTGGTTTCCCGGAATCGATAAGATGGCCGAAAAGCACAGTGGGAATTGCCTAGCTTGTCAAGCTACCATCCCTTGCCATACCAGAGAGCCACTCCAAATGTCGGAGCTACCAACAGGTCCGTGGAAGAAGATCAGTGTGGATTTTGGGGGACCTTTTCCAAATAAGGACATGGCTTTAGTGTTCTGGGACCAGTATTCAGGGTATCCTGTCGTAGAATTTGTCACAAGTACCTCCGCAGAGGCTGTAATTCCCCAGCTCACACGTGTTTTCACTACTTATGGAATTCCAGAAGAGGTGAAGACAGATAAAGGCCCCCCATTTAATGGGTCCAAATTTGCAAAATATGCCCAAGAACAAGGGTTCAGGCACAGGAAAGTCACACCCGATGGGCGGAGGCAAATGGTGACGTCGAACGATTCATCCAGACGGTCAAAAAGAGCGCGAGGGTTGCCAAGATTGAGCGGAAAGCATTTGAGCAAGAGATCCAAAGGACGGTTGGCAACTATCGTGCCACACCCCATCCTGTGACGAGAGAGTCCCGACAAGCTTATGTTCGGGAGAGACATAAGAAGAAAACTGCCAGAAAGGGTCGTTCACCAGGAAGAACAACGCCATGAACTAATCCGTGAAAGAGACGAGAGAAAGAAGAAGCAAATGAAAGCTTATCCTGATAAGCGCAGACACACATCACACAGCTCGCTCAAAATTGGTGATCGTGTCCTTTTGAATCAGAATAGGGGTAACACGTTGACCCCGCCCTATGAATCACGACCATATGCAATCGTTGGAATAAAAGGGAGCATGATCACTGTGAAGAGAGGAAAGGAAGTCAAATCCCGCAATTCTTCCCACCGTAAGGTACTCAAGTATGCTGGAAAGGAGGAGCACGACGATTTGGATTGGGACAAAGAACAACAACCGATGAACAGGCGACCAACGAACCGCCATATTGAAGTAGGAAAGGTTCCTGGAGAAGGAAATATAGTCATGCAAGAGACGCACAGGGGACCGACAATCGCGCCACCGGAACCCCGGAGATCAGTACGAGCCAGAACGCCCACGTGGGAAACAATTTACAGAGACTTCAAGCCTCACTAAAGAAAAGGGGGGAGGTGTAGTGTCCAGCCCTCCAAGACCACGCCCAAAGCCCCAGGAAACGTTTACTCGAGTATTTATTAAGCACTGTAAAGTGAGAACGGTGTGTGAGACTAAGGAGGATAACGAACAACTAAGCAAGCTGTAAGCGAACTGTAAGCGAAGTGTATAAGCGAACTCCAGAACGTTACAATATCTTGATTAAAATCACCGAGTAATAACAGCTCCTTCCTGGTGTTATACATTGTTTCTGCAGCGGAGGATAGTGAGGTCATAAATTCCAGCTCATTGCATTTGCCTGGTGATCTATAACACGCACAAACAAGGAAACGGCTGTTGTTATTGTCCTTGACATCCAAGCAGATTGATTCCACCTTCGGAGATAAGAATTTTGTAATATTGCAGTATAAAAAAAAATCAAACTTCAAATTTAAAAACTCAAAGCAGAACAAATGTAGATACAATTAAGTTATGTCAAATGAAGTTCAGTTTAGCACCTCTAGGAATAAACGATTGTTTGTGCCTAATAGTGCGTGATGCAGGTATTCTCATGCGCGCTGGGTTCGTCTTACAAGATCTTAGTTATGGCCACGATCCATGTCATGATCTGTTATTCCACTCACAATTTTCTTGCAAGAGCAAAGAGAAAAAGATAAAAAAAAGAGGTCGCGATCCTTGAATAAGCTTTTGTTCTTTTTCCTCATCTCCATGATCTAAAATCGCCGGGCCCGTGAGCGTAACGGGAGAATACGAGCAGTCTCTCCTTTTCTGCTAAGTGCGTCGAATTTAAAAAAAATAACGACGATGAAAAAAAAATGTTAGTGTGCTGCACGGAACTCTGGGAGATAGGCGCACAAAAAGTAGGGAGTTCGAGAAGTCTAGCATTACGGGAGTGTAATCCCCTGCTTCGATCTGGCTCTTAGCCAATCAGAGCGCTTGTTACATTGGTCACAAACCTAAGGCATATGATATATAATAGATAAAATTTTCATAATCCATGCTGCGTTTAGTGCCTACGTCATGACCTCATGATTCGGCCTTCCCACTTCATCAATAACTGCATACAGGAGAAAATAACGGGAAAGGTTTTTTGAGAGTGGCCTGGGTGACTGAGGTACGAAGGGAAGTGAGAGAGTAAAGTTATTAATACGCTAAGCGCGATCACGTTTTAGGGATCTTGGATGGTGCAGTTACTAACAACACCGGTCACCAATGCATGCCATTTAACATGTGGCAAATGTTCCTTAAAAACCACGGATTGTGCAGTATGTAAGTCTGATTTTTAAAGCGTCGTATTCTTGAAGTTTTGTTGATTTTTTTGGTTAAGGAAAAGTTTGCCTTCAGCATCTACTACGCAACAGAAATTTCGAGCCTAAAATCTTATTGTTTACAACCAGGCAAGGCTAATAGTCTACGGATAGAGGTAAAAATGATAGTTGTATGCCATTTGCAAGAAGGCAGACTTTGAAGTAAATTGTTCTTCTCAGTGAGGTTTTTTTAATCATAAGTACTGATTTAGAATGACAGATGGGTAATGTTAAACAAAAACGAAGGTGACAAGAAAATAAAATTATCAGTCTCATGAAGTCATCATTACTGTGATCAATAAAAATCAGAAGAAATTACATGGTGAAACAAACAACTATACATAATTACTACTGCACTATATCGTGATAAACATACAAAAATTTAGAAAAGGGATATGTTTTTCGGGCTCACGCAAACTTAATTCAGGTTTGATTTCTGCGGAGCTAGAAAAGCGACTGCGGCACAACGGCTTCAAAACGCAAACTTGGCCGAGATTACGACATAACTTCATGATCGTGGTAAGAACCGCAGCCGAAATAATATTATCTCTTCATTGTTCGCGGTTTTATTCCTTTCAACTAGACAATGTTTTTATGCTTCTCATCGCGTATTAAATGAACGCTAAAAAACTGATTAAAATAGCTCTAGTGAAAGACATGAACACTGTTGGTCCCCAAACCAGTTAAAAAAATTTCTCCATTACTAGACGCCGCAACACAAGTCGGTTTAAATGAAAACTGTCCAATTGTCGAGACAAATTTTCCGTCCAAAGAGAATACTTGAACTCTTCTGTTCCCAGTATCACAGAAGATCAAATTGTTAAATTTGTCAATTGCAAGTCCTATGGGATGGCATAGCTGTCCGTTACCAGACCCCTCGCTGCCAATATCGTATAGCAACATTCCGTCCTCATCATAAACACCAACACGGCTAGCTGCACGATCAGAGACAAAGAATTTCTTCTCGTAATAGATTGCGCACCATACTGATTCCTCATATTCAGAGGCACTGAAACGTTTCAGTAATTCTGTTCCGTCCGGGGAGGTAACAACGACATGATTTTTTCCATCACAAGCGGTAATGCAATCATCTTTTCCAGTGGATATGTGAAAAGGCCTCCCCAAGTGTGCACTATTGATGTACTGGACAAAACTACCGTTCTCAGCAAACAAACGAACATTATTAACATCTTCAGGAGTAGCGGCAATAATGTGTCCAGCCTGGGTAAAACTTAATGCCGTACAACAAGCACCCAATCCTATCTCTCTCAGGTAGCTCCCATTGGAGTTAAAGAGCTGAATTCTTCTATTTCTAAAGTCAGAAACCACAATAGTTCCTGTTTTCTCACTAACAGCAATGTCAAAAGGACAATTTAATTGTCCTGGTCCGTTGCCACTTGAACCAAACTTAAACTTAAATTGATACTGATGGATGACCTCAACTGTCCATGGACCTTGATCCAGCGGTTGTCCATTAACTTCAATTTTCAATTCATATAATCCAGCCTGATGTGGTGTATATTTTACTGTGTAACTACCATCTTCGTTGTCTTCAATCTCTAGATCTGTTTCCAAGCTATCCCCTGTTGAAGTGCGAATGTCACACTTAATGTGATCATCCTTGTTATAACTTTGTCTTCCCTCTGAATCTCTCGTTTTAATAGTAAAATATGTCTCATTCTGTTCTCCAATCGTTTCACAAAGTTGTACGACAAGTGTCGATGATGGATCCGTATGGTTTACAACAACTCGATCCAAAATATCCATTTTCTGTTCTACAACATAATTTACACGGGGTGGTTTGTAGATCTCAGGTTTTTTTGCATTCAAAAGGTCCTCGCAACGTCCAACAATCACTGCCTTTGTTTGCAAAATTTCAACATTGATATTCCTTTCTAAGATGTTCTCACCTTGTTCAAGAGAGCTTCTCAACTGTCCGACAGCGAGCTGGAAGTCTTCCAGATGTGTTGCGTGAGCTTTTTGATGTGCTTGATTAATTTCATCGAATTTGGCATTCATTATCGCTTTATGTTCCGTTAACAAGCGAATACAATCGTCCACAGTTTCGTTCATCTTCTCTTTTGCAGCCAATGTTTGTGTTTTGTTTTTGTCCATTAACTCAGTTTGGTACTTCATTTCATTTTCAAAAGTAACAATTTCCGCTTTCATTTTCTTCAAAGCCTCATTTATTTGTATCTTTTGTTCATCTGCAGCTTTCTGCATATCAACCATAGTGTGTCGATTATGACTCACAACACTGCACTTTATGCAGGTGGAAACGTTACAATCTTGACAATAATATTCAAGTGGCTGATCTTGGTGGTATTGCTCTGAGCACATAACTGGTCTGCGAATCAACTCTTCCATATAGTCTGGCTGCAAATTCTCGACAGAGATATTTCTGTGACCTCTTGTGGCCTTGATGCGCTGATGAGCTTCAAAACAAGGTATACATAGAAAGCTCTGGCACCCAAAACAGTAATGAGTTGCTGTGTTGTTTTCTTCACAGCTGCCGCATTGCTGGGACTCTTTACTGTCATCCGTTAGAGCAAGGAGATCCGCTAGTCGATTGAGATGAAAAGATGCAGGGAGGCCGCCAAACGTGTCCTCTTCAGGAATTTGAAAACTAGCCTGACAAACCGGACATTTGATTGCTGTCTGAAGCTGTCTTCTTGCGTAGTTTGCGTGTTTGTCGAGGCATAGCAAACAGAATGAGTGTAAACATGGTAGAGTCCTGGGATCTTTGACTGTCTCCAAGCACAGAGGACATTCAGCTTCTTTCTTGAGGTTTTTAAACAGTTGTGGAACATCCATGGCGAAATGGTACCCGCCTATGGAAAGCCAAATGGTGCAAAATTCAAGAGGAATATTGCAATCACAATCAACATTTCAGATCACAATCAACACACCAATTTGTTATAAATCAACACTTACGATCACATTCAACGAAATATAACCACCACCTTAAACACCAATAATGGCACTAAACCGAATTTTAACAGGCAACGTCAAAGTCGACAAAATCAGGGTTTAACGAATGTAAATCAGTCAAATTCCAAGGGTTTAAAAGGGAATTACATCCAAAAGGTAAAAAATTTGATCAACAAAGTCATAGAAAGATGTCAACAAATCCCATAAAGCCCGCGGGTCTTCACGAAGTGCATCTTGGGAACACAAGGTTTCAAAATGGCGAGTGGTGCTGGCAGCCTCGAAGAACAAGTCTGGTCGGCCGTCAGATCCGCTGTCAGAGAAGAACTATCCTCACGAAGTGGAAGTCAGTCATTAGTGGAGAGAACGAGGCAGTTAATAAGTGCATCTGCTTTCTCAGCTTCTCGTGCTTTAAACGAAGCGTCTGCACTTAGTGTCGAAGGCACAAAGCCACAAACGAAACGCGAAAACAGCGTGCCATCTCATAGCCTTTGGTTTAAAAAAAGGCTAATTATAAGCAATCAACAAAAGTGCAAGTCGTCCCTAAAAGTGTTTACCTTTTACAGGAACCCGATATTGATGCTGACGAGGAATATGGTCTAATCGACAACATGATTGTGATCAAAGGTCAGTGCGATTTTTATCCTGATTACTCAGAAGAAGAGATACGGTCGGAGTTGGTTTCCTTGTTCAAGACAAAGTTACCCCTTATTACAAGCAGGGATTTCGACTTCGTGAGAAGGGAAAGAAATACTATTTCTGTGCCAGTAGTTAAAGAGAATCACAAGTGGAAACATAAACATGTTAAAGATCTTTGTGGCACAGGACGGCTGTATGTAAGATTGAATGTGGCACGGGAAACCCTAGTCACAAGTGATGATGAGATCGAAGGAGGTGATCAGCATGAAAGCACTGAAAGTCAATCATCTGTGCAAGCTGTTAACAACCAGCCAAATGTCCTTTGTGTTAGCTCTGGAAGTATGCAAGTGGGCACAACTGATGAAGTTGAGAGTTACAGCTCCCCTCAGTGGTCTTATCAGTCTGTGGATTCATCATTCATTGATTGGTGTCGAGTCTTTGTCATCCATTTTTACAAGTGCAAGTAGAGAAACTGTGAGGGACTCACTACTAACATACCAGGACATTGGGCTTGCTGCAGATGCTTTGAGTGAAAGCACAATGAAGAAGGAAGCAAAAGATGAAAGTGTACACCAAATTCTCAACAGACTTGAGGTCTTCATGAAGCCTTATATGTGTTTAGAAAAGCTAAAGGTTGACAGAGAGGATATCGTCATTGACTTTTTTCAGTTTTACAAGAGTGTTCATTTTGATCCAGTGATACCCATCAAAGTGCAGATCAAAGGAGAGCCAGCAGTAAACACAGGAGGACTGCTTAGACAAGCATTCACAGATGTTTTTGCTGAACTTGCAAGTGGTTCATCTTGTCTTCGTTTATTCAGAGGTATGCATCCAAGACTTGCTCCTGTGTACAGCACAGAACATCTTTTGACAGGTGTATTTAAAGTTTTGGGGAAGATGATAGCACACAGTTTAATTCAAGGTGGACCTGGCTTCCCTTATCTCACCCCTGGGATATACTGGTACATAGCCACTGGGGATTTGTCAGAAGCAGTTGGAAGATCCTCTTTTGTGGATATTGGTGAGAGTGAACTTGCTGGCTTTGTTGAAAGGGTAAGGGCCTTTAACAATTTTGCTTACAATACAGTTATAACAATATTCAGTCTTTGAAAGGTGAAAACCTCAATATCATAATGTTATTATTTAACTCTGAATTTCTATATGAAATGCTTTTCTTTACACTTATACACAGCTAAAGCTAAAATTATTTCTGATATCAAGTTACTCATTCGTGATGTGTACAAATTTTGCCTGCTGTTTCACTCTAACTCATGCATGCATGTTACAACAATATTAGAGATCTGTTCCAAGTTTCTTATCCATGGTAAATTATCATCTTTTACTTGTTATTTACTAGCTACAATACAAGATATCACAGTCCAGAATTCGTAAATATCATCATTATTCTGAGTTTAGATTAAAGATGGTTCTGCAGATGAACTTTGGGAAATCTCTCAGGATGACAGCTTTTTGAGGTTCATGCAAGAGTGTGGGCAAAGTAGAAACCTAACGGTGAGTTCAATATCTTGTATTCTGCTGTACTAGTGTTTTACAGCTATAGGTTTATTTGTCCTCAATATCCTGTATCTTCCTAACAATTATTTTAAATGTGGAAGATTCTTCAAGTACTCCAGTAAACAGAGGAACACTTTTCATCTGACAGCAGCATAGTTATGTGGTAATGTTAGAACCATTTCCTTCAATTGCAGGCATTTAAAGGAAATGATTCTTTTCTTTTTTTTTTTTCTGTTTTACAGGAACAGAACAAGTGTGAGGTTGTTCAGTGCCTTGTGTTGAATGACACCATATTGAAACATAAGACTATTCTTGATCAGCTTCGGAGCGGTTTATCAATTCTGGGCTTCAAAAAAGAGCTGGAAAAAGCTCCGGAAAAATTTGAGCATTTTTTTGTTCACAGCAGTGATGAAGTAACACCAACCTTTGTTATGTCTCTACTGAAACCTCCCATTACTGATGATACACAAGTGAAAAATGTCATGCAGATGCTCTATTCATTTATACAGAATTCATCAGTAGATGATCTGTTTGAGTTTTTATCTTTTACCACTGGTTCAAGATCCAGTGCTTCCATTTTTGTGCCTGGTTCAATAGCAGTGTCAGTTGGAAACACAGAGGCCATTTTTGCTTCAACCTGTACATTAGAGTTAACGCTGCCCTCTGGGTTTGCCAGCTACCCTGAATTTGAAAGTTCTATGAGGGCAGTGTTTAGAGGAAAGAAAATGTACACTACTGTGTAACCAAGCTGTACCCAAACTTTCTTTGTAAAGTAACACACAGTTACCTGAATTTGATCAATAACTTAAGAAATTGATTGAAAAACTAGTCATCTGACATTTTGTTTCTTTGGATAATATTTCTCTAACAGAAACTCCTAAGCTCTTGAAGTACTTTCTTTTGAACAAACACTTATTTCTAGATGATACATGTATTTGAGGTTCATTCTTGCATTGCTTCATAATCCTGGTAAACCTGGGAAGAATGACAAACTTTTCAGTAACATAGGGTAAGCAGTCAGTGGTCCTGTAGACTGAAATAACTTTTATCCTTGACTTAAAGAAATCAAATTAATGTTACACCATTTCATATTTTTAAACACATGGGCCAGTGAAGGAAATGTTAGCAATCAGGTTATGCCTTGTTTGTTATTGTTAACGTAGGTGATGTGAGGAGTTGTGTTAAAGTTAGTAGTAATACTGAAATATTGAAATGTTAAAATATCACTTTATCTCTCCAGAGTATGTTTAGAAGGTTACAGTTAGTTGCCTATCTTGAGACTTCTACAGAGACCTTTGTTTAAGATTGAGCACTTGATAAGGTGGATCATTACCATTGATGGAAGAGGGGGACATGTGACAAAGTTGAAACGTACTTAGCACATAATAAACAGAAGAAAAAAACATCCTGAACAAAAACGTCCACTTAAAAAAGATATGTTTTATTGTTACTTGGCCCACTTCCACAGTTCCTAATGGTCCAGTTTGATATTGAGAGATTTTTACTTATCAAGTTTTTTTCACATGTTTATGGATGGATTTAAATTAGTAAAGTAGAGAGTAAACTTGTAGTTGTAAAGGGAAACAATTGTGAAACCTTGTTGAGATCCAGTTTAATTTGATTAAAATATAGTTAAGCTCATATTAAGTTTCTGTTCTCTAGCTTCACCAAGTCACTCAGCTAGGCAATTTTTACGTGAACTGTAAAAAACTGGTGCCATTTCTGTAATGACATTTTGTCCAAAGGTAACTTGAGGACATAACTGACTTAACATTACAACAGGAATAGGTCATTAAGGCCATGGCCACCTTTGGGTGCTAATGATCATATACCATTGACCAGGCAATTAACACAAAAAAGGTGTTACATTTTAAGAAATTGCAATATGTAGCATCTAAGAACAAGTTAATAACACAAAAGGGTGAATGTTTAGTGGCTGTTGTACTATGTAAAAACAACAGCCTACTGGTATAACTCTTCAAGTTATGGACTTCAGCAACCTTTGAGTGAGTTTGCAGGGTCACTTACTCATGGCTCTCCATGGTATTCAAAATTGTTGATAATGCCTTCTGGTATACATCAATACCAAAGCTGTCAGAACACTCTAGTGGATCAACTTCACGAACAAACTCCTGGAGTACTACCTCTGGTAAGTCAAAATTTACATCTTCAACTTGCACAAAACTAAGACCATCATCACCAGGTGCAGGTGCATCGGAATCATAACCAAACCATTCAAGGTCATCAATGGCAGTACCGTGGTGGAAATCTGATACAGCAGCAATACTGTTATTTCGAATGTCAACCATGCCATTTGTCCAGATTTGAAGAGGGGACCAATTACGCTCAGTACGAATCGGATGATTATTCCAGGCAGAGGTAAGCCTCTCAAGTCCTCTATTTATTCTTGGCAGAAAAACAAAATGAAGTAGAAAGAGGTGAATATCATTGTCACGGTTAAGGACACCTGATTCCTCCATGGCCTGGAAAGTGTAGTAGAAAATGTGACACACCATGCAAAATACGTCTCTCCATAGACGTTCAATCCGCTGGTTGTGGACAGAGGATCCAACAAGGTAGCTCCCCCTATTTGAACCTCTTGCCTCTTCCATCAGCTCCCACACCTTTACATTCTCCCCACCATGGTCTGTTCTCACACGTGATGGCCAACCAAAAATACGTGTGGCAGAAAGAAATAAATCCCCCCCTGTCTCACTCATGTTGTTAGTAGAACACTTAAGGTATACAATGCACCTCGAAAACCTATCAATTGCCCCATGAATGACGAATCCCCAATTGACTAGACTGTGATGCCCACCTATGTGCCACAAACTGTTGGGTCCTGGAACAGAGTATGCTCTCCTGGACACTACCACAGCCCATCTCAATCGAACATTTATTGGGTCGACACGGCCAATACTTGACCTTAGTGGATGCCGTTGTATTCGAATCCCTAGCGATCTTAGATAGCCACTTATAATGGAGCATCCAACTACGGACCCATGTTCTCGTATAAACTGCCGCACTAAGTCATCAAGTTGTTCATTTGCAATGTCACTGAACCCCGTGATTTCCTCCAGGCCAAATTCTACAACTCTTCTCCTTATCGTCCACCTTGAAACTAATAACATGTCAGCTATGTGCTTCCATTAAAATCCCAAGGACCTTAACTGGGTTAATGCATCTTCGCTTATTTGCAATCTTGGCCGGCCAACAGAACCTGTGTGAATTACTGGAGGAGTTTCCAAAGAGTAAATTGCCAATTAGTACATTGAGTTGAGTTTTCTTGTCTTCTAGTCCATTCTATGCTTAACAAAGTGAAGTTGTTTAAGAGCTCTCGCGAAAAGGTTCCACACTCAGACCCTCCGGGAACTAAAGGCAGGATTTGCTGTATAGAAAGGACAGCATGTTCCAAACGTACTGCGATAGTTTCTCTGCGATAGTCGCTACCACCGACAACAGTCCTTCTCAGGACTACACTCACCCGGACGATCAGACTACACGTTCACATGTTACCCCCGGGTTCAAACCATTTACTGCATAGTTTCTCTAGTAGCACTAGTTGAAACTGGGGACGTCTCGCAATCGTTTAGGAGATCCACAAGCGCCTGAAAGAACCCTTCCCAATCATCCATGGAGGAAGAACTACTGTCGGCCATCTTTAACTGTCTCTCCTCATTCCCGTTCCCCGGAAACATTTACCATGCAAAGATTCATGGGATTTGTTGATCGATTTTTCTGCACTCTTGCTTGTGATTGCTTACAGATGAATGTGATTGTGTTTTTCTTCTTCCGTTGTTAAAGTTGATCAATTGTAAACATCCTTAAGTGCAATTTAGTTTGTTGAATATGGCTGAAATATTTTTCTCTTGAATTTTACTCATTCATATTGTTGATTGAGATTTAACTTGTTGAATGTGATTGAAATATCTATTTCTTGAATTTTGCACTATTCGGCTTGCTATACCCGCCCCAACGAAAGATGATTGTGTAATACACTGCTTCGAAACGAGTTCCGGGATTGGCTAACCCTGCACCAGGTCCCTCAAAGGGCATGTTGTTTTGCGCGGCCTGAATATTTGACAGAAGTATTCTGGTAGTTGTTAACCTAGTTGTTCGGTTGTTGATGCAAGTATTTTGTCAGGCTGAGCGTGATGGCAGTCGTTGAAAGTAACTCAAGCTCATTCTTGAGCTCTACTCAAATATGTCTAGGCCTTCAAAAGAAATGTGTTAAATGTGATGAATTTAGTTTACTTAAGTTTGTTGAGCTTGCTTAAAATGTCTCATAACCTTTATAGGAAGTCAATTAAACATGATTTGATTTTTGTTGAGCTTGGATGAAATTTAATGTGAACTCGAGAGGAAACTCGTTGAATGTGAAGCCAATTCGAAAATGGTATGATTCATCTTTTCCTCTCTTATATTTGTATCGTTTTGTTTTAATATAAAGAAAATGTGACATAACTCAGAGGGAATCTAATTAGCTTTACATGTGACCCTTTCACTCATTAGTACTCCTCCTTACTGTCTGCTTTACAATTCTTGTGATCTCATTTCTTTGGTATTGAATCAACAAATATTCCCCTATTGAATATTTTTCGTTATTGTTGTCCCTTTCTACAGTTTTTTTCAATTTCAGAGGGATTAAGATGTTGAATCATTGAAGGTCTCTGTCTCTGATATTGATTTATGCCTACATGGATTCTAAATTTCCATGCTTCATAATGGTCCTATTTCAGTTTTCTGTTCATGATTTTCAAAACATTCAGTATGAGTTAACAAAATAAAAGTTTGATATAGGAATGAAACATGACAAGCATTTTACACAATGTTCTGTCATACTAATATAAAAATGACTCTAACCGCCAGCTAATTACAATTTGGAGTAGATTAAGATCGAAAAATTCAGGGATGTGCTAGAGTTGACCGTTAGTGTCTGTGAGTTGACCAGAATAGCATCTGGCGTAGACCTTCCCCCTTTCACAAAGGCAATATATTATAGATACAAACTCATAAAATCATTTGATCACAAGTAATATAACAATGTTTACAATCAATGGCTGTGTAATCATTTCAGTACATGACAGTTTCCCATAATACTGTAACACTGTTTGATTGCCTCCTGGCACTTGTTGTAATCTTGCCATGGACGACACACAAGCTCTTCAAGCAGTCCAAGATGAGATAGGAACACAGTCAAGGTTCCTTCCACATCTGCTTTGAGAAGAAGAGCATCAATGGCTTGCTCAAACAACTCTGTTGACTCTTTTAAAGTGGTTCCCATCTGGGACAAATCATATGAACAATGGCACTTGGAACAAGTAGTGGAAGGCACTTTGACCTCATTCCCACTGGAAAGAGGAATATGGCAGCTTTGACATTTGAACACTGGGGATGCATTGTTTGGAATATCTAAATACAAAGGAAAGTCTTCCTTGCAAGCTCTACAATAACAAGTGAAGTAATATTGACTTGCAAGTTCTTTTTGTCTTTCAGCTTTAGCAGTGAGTGCACAAAGCGTACCATAATTATCCGAAATCTCTTCACCTTTGGGAATATTCTTTATGGCACGCAAAACACATGTGTCACCATAGAAGTTTCTTGTCACAGATGGATCACAAGCATGATTGAACAAACTTAGGGTAGCATATATCCCTGAGGCAATTTCACCTGTTTCTGATGTGGCAACTGAGTTAAGATTAAGTTGAAGTTCTGAAACTTCATGAGCATTACAAGGATTTGACTGAAGGTGACGCAATATCAGGCCACCAATGAAGATCAGGTCATCCTGAGAGTATGGCTCCTTGCCGAAAAAGCCACCTCCTTGAAGTGTCTTCAACAGGAATATCGCCATCACTGTCCGGCGGAAAAGATCACTGACACTTCTGTCTTTAGAATGAGTCACAAGGCAGTAAATTGGAAGGTAATCAGATGAAATATAACTTCCATTGTCTCGGCAACCAGATTCTTTACTAACTTTGTCACACAGTCTCTTTCTCATTTCATGCCTAAAGTTCTTCAGGAATTTATATCTGGCTTTTGCTATTATTCTCAGAGCAAGGTGACCATTTCCGCCAATTTTGGCTTTATGGATAAGGTTTAGATATTGGCATTCCACTGAATGATAACTGTCCCAGCTTTGCTTTGCACAAACTACACTGCAGTATCTGACAGTCGTACATTGACAGCAAGGCATTGGGACAGTCACACGCTTCAAACAATGATAACAATGTGTTTCCAAATGTTCTGGTAGAAGAACAGATGCAAAAGGTTTTTCAATGACCAGGATGTCTCCTACAAAAATGTCTTGAGTTGCTACTGGATGGCGACCAAATTTTGGGGATGTGATGATGTCCACACAACAAAAGGCTGACCTAAACTTGGTGTTCCTTTCATGGGTGTGTTGTGGCAAAGCAAATTCTTGCTGCAACAGATAATCATCATTTGCATTTATATCTGAAGGCTTTTCATGACTATTGTTTACTTTCAATTCCTGAGATCTGCATACTGAAATTTCCATTTCAAGTTCTTTCATCCAAGTGTCTCTTTTAGTTTTATCCAGCTTGGACTCAGTAAGGGCCTTTTTAGCCTCTTCAAAGCAGTCAATGGCTGTGCTCCTTCTACCAAGTTGTGAAAGACACTTTCCATGTCTTTCTAGCAACTTGTACCTGAGTTCCATAGGATACCCATAGCTCAAAGCCTGTTGAATGTCCTCCAAACATTTTGGATAATTTTTTAATTTAAACAATACTGCAGATCTATTTGCCAGAGCAAGGGACAATTCATTGCCGGAACAATCTACAGGTGCATTCAAAATACTGCAAGTGTAAGTGTCTAGTGCCTCCAGATGTCGATCTTTCTGGTAGAGTTTGTTTCCTTCATAACGCAGCCTTGTAGACTGTGCTGCTGACTTTGGATTGAAACAAGGTTCCACTTTCATAACCTCATGAAGGCAAGCCAAACTCAGACCAAATGCAACTCTCTCTTCATCTGATTGTAGCAAGCCAAACTGAGCTGAGAATTCTTTTACATTGACTCTTTGATTTAGAATGCTACTGATGGAGGAAAACCATTCTTGAAATAGCCCTCTTCCACTGTCCTGCATTTTTCTATAAAAAGTAGAAAACTTGAAATCATAATATAACAGAAACAAAATTCCGCTTTCAATACATTTCAAAAACTCCATTGGAATAACTCACAGACTCTCCTACCAGAGTATTAACTATGTTTTCAGGAAAGCATTTGTGGTGAATTGGTGATTGGGCTATGATGAACTGAATATCACAGAAGGGGGAGGGGGTAGGAAATCACACCTTAGAATACTTTTTGATTGCAAAAAACTCTTTATAAAGGGCAGCAGAAATAATTACCTAGAGGAGTTTTCTATCAAACACCTGGACACAATTTCTATGAATAATCAACTTTACAGGGATTTTTCACCCGAAAAGGAACCTTTTACTAAAGCTGTGATGTACTAAGATTTATAAGTATTAAGAGCATATACACCAGTTTATGAAAAGAGTCTGGAAAACTGTTATCAAGTTTTGAAATTGCCTAAACACCAAATGCATTTGCTTGTTTTAGAGGGAGCTCAAGAGAAAAGTTGCCCAGCCATCTACATTTTTTTTCAATCTTTACTTCTCTTAGAGTAGAAGAGGGATGCAGTTTTCATTTGTTTTTATTATGCCAGGTACATGAGAGTGGTGACCTATTGATTAAAAGTGTTACAGGGGTAAGGGCTGGGATCTTAGGGTGGGGCATTCCCTGACGAACCTCTGCAGGGTGAACCCCTTTCCTCCATCGACCTGGATATCGTGCAATCATTTTCTTAGCCTTGTAAAATATCTCACAACTCTACGAGAGCAAAATACTTGAACTTGGTCGAAACTTCTTGCAGAATCTGTAGATAAATTTGGGAACTTTTGTTGTATGTTTTTACAAAGCAGAATTCTTTCGGAACAAGCTGACACCATTCCTTCCGAATGGCTCTAATACAACCACAGCACTATAAAAATGTTGAACTTTCTTCAGAATTCTTGGAGTGAAATGCTTAACTTGGGAAATCGATAAACATACCTTCGATCAAATTATCACCGATCGGTGAAAAGGGTGTAAAAACTATGCAAACCTACTTAACTACTGCATGTTCTTTTTCACCTTTCAAATTTGGAAGACTTCAGACATCGATCTTTGTTATCATTTCAGATTTAAATCTCTCCTGTACGGTCAAATTCTTGAACAGCAGCTATACTCCATTTGCTCTCGTGTCGCCATGTTAAGTGGTTGTTTACAACGGCAGAGAGCAGAGACTGGGACTAACCCCTTATCAAAGGAGGAGTCGGGTTAGAGAGAGAGCTGCAATTTGTAAAATATCTCTTTCAGGTAACTGTCATCAACTTTTACTGATTTGTTGTAATTTTTTTGAAAGGAAGGGATCTCTATATTTTAAGTGACTAAGGAGATGAGAATGAGGTCATACTTGAAACCCCCTCCTCATTTACCATTAATTTGCTGTGTTATGCAAGGTGGAAGTCTAAGATTATGTGCATGGGAAACAAAAGAATTTATGAAAACTCTATAGAAACCCAAAAGAAGTTTAGAACTGCCAACATTTAAGCAGTGTATCCATGATCTCTTGCATACGGAACAGTGTCTCACACCCTTGAGGCTCAAATATCGACCCACAATTTGAAGAAGATTTTTGACATCTTTGGCAGCCTTAGAAAGTTATAAGGACACCAAGCAATAAGAATATTAGTAGAAATATAGGTGATGACGAAAGGGAAATTTTCCCTCATTAGACCTCAAGAAAGCTGGTTTGTTCAGAAGTACATTTATTATCATAAATCTCTTGATACCTAGTATAAACAACTTTAAGTAGACAGTGTAGTGGGACTCAAAGAGCTTTCTCTGCCTGACTGTGGAGAGAGAACAGTGAACTGATAACAGAGCATAACAGGACATAAGAGGACATAACAGGGCATAACAGGAAATAACAGGGCATAACAGGACAGAACAGGATGATTGGGAGACATATTGCATGTTTTTCATCTATGCAACCAGCAATGAATAGCTTGCACAGAATTCTGTACCTTGTCACCATTTACATTTTACAGATCAGCCCTAGAACCCAAGTAACCCTGTAAATTAATTACAGGGTAATACATTCTGCAAATGAGAATCTTTCATGTAATTTATGGCTTAGTTATATAAAATGTTAAATTGATGCATTTCTAGGAAAGTAATTTTTGTAATTTTAAGTTGAAAAATTTCTTTAAAGTAAGAAGCATTTTTCCATCCCTTAATCAGGAAGACTTGTATGAAAGCTAAAATTTTATAACAGAACTGCTAAGAAGCAGCACATAGCAACCATCACTGGTTACTTTTCATTGATTTTCTGGCTGCTTCAGTCATCATTTCAAGATGCCCTCAGGAAGACAATATAGATTGCCTTAAAAATTGACACCCAAAAGAATATCCTTTTAAGACAAATCTGTCTACTTCAACACAGAAAACCGAAAACATACTCTTGTAGAAACTATGCAACTAACACTGTAAAATATCAGTAGTACTAACATCAAAGAGCTAAGTAGTAACTTTTAAGAGCACAAATGCTTCTAAACTAAAAATTATGTGGTCTAATACAACAAAATATGCTATACAGGCTCTTGTAAACTGAGCTCCCTTTTGAAAAATCCCCATGATTGTCCAATTTTGAAGCATGTCTTTAGCAAATAAGAGTGGAAAAAAAAAAACTAACTCAAATTGCAGTGGCTTTCATTTTTTGAAAAGCTTCTTTAAATCTAACAGAAAACAGAAATTCTCCCATTTTTTTGTAACAGGTTCAAACAGCGGGGTTACAGAAAACAAAGGGTCTAATAACCATAAACATTGTTTTTAAGTTCTACTGGTAAATATAGTACATTTTAAACACTTCCCCTTATTTTGGAACAGGAAGAACATTTTATGTCATTGACTCTACAAATACACATGGTTACAAATTTTATTATGGTGATATTCTAATTGTACCTATAGTAACTAGGGTTTGCTGCTTTTTGCTTGCAATTTGGAAGCAAATGCCAGTAAATCCCTTCAAAAGATGACATACTGCCTGGAAGACTACTTAGACATTCAAAGGTACAGCACAGCAGCATAACATATCAACATTGTTATGTTCCAGTCAGAGTGTGACCAAGCACCATTTCTAGAAACTGAAAGAAGATGGCAAATGAGAAATCATGGAAATCAAATTTCCAAGAGATTACAGCTTAGGCCAATTTCGAAAATTCACTTAAACATTACTGGTTGACTGTGCAGGGTGCAGTTTTGTAAAAATTTTAGCCTTTTCCAAAATTACAGGCTGTACAAAAACTCTAAGAGATCACAATCACAGCTATTAATTACAAAAGGAAGCAAAATGCATCCAGGCACTTTGTGAGAGATGGAGCGATTTTGTTATATACTTTAATAGTCAACCTGAAGATATCAACATAAGCTACTGACTCCCAGCTTTTGAAGTTTATGGATCTGTGTGTACAGAGCATGTGAGGGTAATTTTCATTCTGAATGTACAAATCAGAACAGGACAGATATTCTCTCTTCAGCTGCTGAAAAGTCCTATGAACAATATTTAACAACTATTCACCGAAGTGGAGGTGGTTAGTGGTGGATATTTACCGAGCTGCAAAGCCGCGAGGTAAATATCCACCGCTAACCACCAACACTGAGGTGAATAGTTGTTTTAGTATATTACTACAACAGTGAGATTATATACACCACCAAAAATTGATTTGTCGCAATGAGTGATTTTTCTTCGCTGGTCACGGATGCAAACCAGGACGCCATTTTCTCCTGAGTTGCTCAGAGGTAAATAGCAAAGGATATTCGGAGTTTGACTAGCCAATCAGAGCGTGCCTTCAATGCTATCCGCTGTTTTAGTATAATACTAAATTAGGCTATCCCTGTACCCTGATCTTGCCTTACACACTATACACAGTTGAAAACTTAATTTTAAAAAAATTTTTAAAATACTTGTTGTTTTTTTGTTTTCTTCTCTTACCTGTTCATAATTGATGGTCACTGTGCCAATCTGTTGGTGATCATGTTTCCTGAAAGCATCTGTTAAAGATTTCAGCATAACACAGCACTGAATGAAGTCGTCAAACTTCATTGTGTGAACATTCAAGCGGTCAAATTTGCGCACACATAAATTGCAGAAACTTGGTGACCTGAAAAAAGGCAAAACAATTAAATAAGTACATTGGACATTTTTTTCCTTTCAGATATAACATCCTTCTCTTATAGCTTTTCCATCTTCTTTTCTGCGGGCACCACTCATTTGGGTTATCATGAAAAATAAGCTAGAAGTGATAAAGACTTTAAAATTTATTAGAATTCATTTGCAGTGTCTCTAACTAGGTTGAATTGTAGTCATTCAAAGTTAGCAAACTCAGAAACTCACAATCTGTATCCAAAGCTTGTAAAGGCTGTTTGCAATTCGTTAGCATCAATTGTTCCTGATCGGTCACGATCAAAGCTTTATTGAGGAATTGATAAAAATAAACATAATTGACATGTAGTTTTTTCCCAAAAGAATTTCAAGACACAGTAACTAACAGGGTTATTATATTTCAAAGAAGCTCAGAATTAATAATAATTTTAAAATCTCATGTATCTATCAAATAAATAACACTCACAAACACAATTCTCATGTGAGCGACACCAAACACTATCCTGAGGGTGACGACTCATTCCTACATGAAGGCTTAAAATAATTTTCCAGCTGCTGCTAATCAAGTTGTCCAGTTAAACCAACTTTTCTCAGACACAAACCCTTTTATGCCAGACAAATCGCCCCTTTTCCCCCTCCCCCCCCCATTTAAAATGAATATATTTACCACTCTTGCAGCCTAAAACTCACATGCAGCCTAAAACTCAGTGTGGGAAAGGTGATCATTATAGCCAAATTCAAAACCTGGACACAGCTCAGAATTAAATTCTCCCTGAGTAGGATGGCCCGGGTTCAAGTCCTGTGTCCTTAAACAAGTCGCTTCACTCACATTGTTTTGTCTTCTCAGATAAGACAAAAAGCAGTAGGTCCCGTCTCCTGCAGGGTTAGGGGTAGGAGATGTTAATTTCCCACGCATGAGATTACGGTGTGATGGATGTCCTCCCCTTGGGTGGGAAGGTGAGATCGTTACATGGACTGAAGCGGCTGCCAGAGGCGCCTTATAAAATGCTGTCGTCCGATCTCAACCTTAACAACAACATGTAAAGCGCTATATATAAATAAGCGCTATATATAAATTGGAAGCAAGCTTATATGTGTTTGTGAAATGAAAGGTAGTTGTTAAACTCACTGACATTTTTCTTTGGAACACCAAGTTACAATGACCTTTAATTTTTGCACCACATCTTGCTAATAAAGTTATTAAATGATTTAGCATTACCTGTCAAAACATTGTTTCCACTGCTGGATGTATTTCCACAGTGCAGAAAATTCATGAATGTCAATTGTGCCAGATCTACAATAGGTAAGGAGGTCAATACAATCAGATAAGCAAATTTTTTGCAATATTGTTTTGAGTAGTTCTCTTCGAGACAAATAAACCAAACTAACCTTAACTCAGTAGTTTCATCAATTCTACAAGTAGACTGGTTTTAAATATCAGTTAAAATGTGGGAGGCATGTTGGCCTCAGTGCGCTTGACTGCAGATCAAGTGGTCAGTGTTTCAGCCCTGGCTGGAGATATTGTGTTGTGTTCTTAGGAAGAAACTTTACTCTCCACCCAGGGGTTTAAGTGAGTACCAGTATCGACAAATTTAAAGCTGAGGGGTAACCCTGCAAAATGGACTAGCATCCAGTCTGGGGAGAGGGGAAGGGGGTGGGGTGGGGGTGGGTGGGGTGCGTGGTGGTAATACGTCTAGTTGCTTCATGCCATGAAACTGGGTTAAGTGCCGGCCTGATGAGCCACAGCTTGTAAACAGACTGTTCAATTTTACAGCCATAAATTAACAAGCAACACTATTAACAGTAATGTGTATTTCAGAAATGACAATATTTGCTGACAATAAGTTGGACAGGCAAGGAAGCACTCAAGACAAAGTTACTTACTGATCTTTGTCAAACATGCCAATCATTAATCGACAAGTTTCAGGATTAAACTGCGACCAGTTGTTGTTGAAGAGAGCTTGCCGCAATTCCGTGGCAGTTATTTTTCCAGATCTATCCTGATCAACTGTCTGAAACCAAATAAGCTTAACAGTCATTATTAAAAACTGGATCATTGGATAATGCAATTCAAGACTTGTTTTTGGCTTAGCGATTATGGTATATGAGCTAATATACCATAATCTACAAATATTGTAAGCATACATGTCAGCTTAAAACTAAAAGGGAGCTAAAAAATTTAATAAAATTTAACAATTTAATTTAATGTTTTTAATAAAAACAATTATTCCACTTGTGCTTGTTGGATATGAGATGATTATAGCCAACAAGGCGCTATGTGCCTCATTGGGTATCTATTATCTCATATCTAATGTGCGCTCATGGAATAATTGTTAATTATTTGTTTAAAATCATGCAGGTGTGACCATAAAATTAGGCTGGTTGATGGTTACGTTGCAGCTCTGTTCTCCAAATTATCAGTCGAGATCATTATAAATTCTTGTAGTCTTGAAAACTGGAACTTGAATCTTGATCCTAAGGAAAGAAACTTCACTTCTACAAAGCCTCTCTCTATACAAGAGAATTGTAGAATAACCCTTGTATGTTTTGTTTACCTACCGGTATTTCAAGTCTTAAGGAAATTCCCAGCTTTATCTTTTGTAAATTAGGCTTACATGTGCATGTGAATAGGACGGATAATTGAAAGAAATGGGTCTTTGGAGCATTATCACATGAACAGAGATGGGTAACCAAAACATGCAAGCTAAAGAGGTCTATTGTCCCAGTAACCCCAAAGAGATTATTGGGAGGGGAGAACCGCCCCCAAAATGACATCCCATGTAGGGAGAGTACCAACAAAGTGAAGGTAAACTAAAGTAGAGGTTTTGACTACTTTACCTGAAACCATTCCCAGAGGACTGGATCAATTCCAGGGGGAGGATCTGGACGCCCTCCCCAACCTCCTGGATAGCCAGGAGGATACTGTGATGCTGGAGGTGGCGGGCCATATGGATTGTGCTGTTGATATCCCTGTGGTTGACCATAATTATACTGACCACCCTGTTTCGAAGGAGAGAGAAAACTATTCAAGATTTACTGCCTCAGGACAATAATCTTCGCCCTTAGGGTCTTTTTTTTTTTAATATTATGAAAAGTAGCTGTTGTACTGTTCTTGTTCTGTTGATTTAAAGGGCTACATCTATTGAAGACAATATTTTGATTGGTTTTTATTTCCTCAGTGACAGTTTTCAACCTTACAGTCCAGTCAAGGTGATGATAAGTTTTGTAAGCCATTTCCTTTTTTTTTTTACGAATTGCAAGGCAAAAAAACCTCTTGTCAGGCCTTTTCTTATAAAATGAATGTACCTTTACCCTAAATTACTCCATGAAAGCTAGTAACACTATCGTTTCATTTCCAACATGCTAAGGTACAAATCCATGATGTTCCCTTTGACAAGACAACCATATCCATCGTGTTTTGGAGTCCCAATGAACTCATTTCTTACATATTACTTATATTTGCCGGGCTGTTGTACCCTATTATGACAGCGATTTCTCTGTAATGTAGAAGCAGATAATAGTAGGGTTCAACTACCACAAGTTTCATTAAACATTATGCAAGTGAAAGAGTTGTTTTCTTTACTATTAGGTGGTTTGCGCGTTACATCATTGCCGCCATGTTGGTGGACCTAAACGCTAGATATCTCATTAGCTTCTTTTGTTCGTCCACCAGCATTTGTTCCTTTCACCATTGTTACCCGTGTCTCTAGAGATTGGTTGCAAACCACCTATATCTCAGTCTTTCTGTCAAACGAGAAGCATGAAAGCCTGTAATTAAAATGCGCAATCTTTCATGTGCTACAAAAATGAGATCCAGACACTTATTATTTCTCTCACCATCTAAACCACTTCGCAAAAGAAAAACAGAACACATAACGAAACAAAAAATGTAATCCAACTTGGTGTGGGATGAAAATTGTCCTATTAGCAATATATCCATCGATTGACCTAAACGAATGCATTTGAGTTGTCAACTGCCAGCTTGATTACAATCTTAGTAATCCGTGGATTAGCGCCAGTATTGTAACCGACTGGTAAGTAAAAAGGTTTGTTTATGGTCCATAATACACAAAAGTAGTTAATGATTAGAACATAACTGAACGAAACGACTTTTTGACTAAACAAGAGCGAGGTACATTTGTCTCCCGGAAGAAGTAAACTAAACGCGCAACGATGCTTCAAAAACATTCAAAGAATTCGTAGCAAAAGCAAGAACTTAAAAAGTATTTAAAAATACGTACATAGGCTGGATTATAACCAGGCTGGTGTCCCGGAGGAGGTTGATTCCACGCCATAAAGGTAAAGAAAATGCTACAAATTGAGCTAACCAACTGTCGAGACGCCAGGTATGAATATCAAGGAGCAAAGGAGGTACCCTACAGGGGAGGAGAGGGAAAATCCATTCTTGATATCTAAACAATGAAGCTTATTCAGACATTTCACTCTTTTAATCCAGTTTTAAACAATAAAAACAGCGAAATTTTTCTACGAGGAATCCGAGGAAACAAAAGGCCTCTTGAGATAAGTAATTATGGATAATTGAAATGTGCATGGGCATGCCCTCCTATCCCCAGACGATTAGACCAAACTTAGAACCCAGCCTTCGTCGGCAGCACATGCCTGGTTATTTTCTGTACACGAAACAACAGAAGAATGAACTGAGTGTAGTACGCAAAAATAACACAGTTAGCGTAAACGTGGTCTGATAAATGGAGCAAAAAGACGTGTATTACAACAAAGCAGAATATATAGAAACTGTAAGTGTAACAGATGTTGATTAAAACCCCACAAGATTCAATTTAGGCGTGTTCTAGCATAGCCATGGGGAGGCTTTCTCGAATCTTCTTGCTGGGTTAAACTTGTTTATTTGTTACTCAGGCATCAGGAAATAAAGTTAGCCGTCAGTCAGTTCTGTGTGGGAGTCAAAATATTGTTTTAAATGGAAAGGTAAGTCTTGAGAAATCGTAGTTACCATTCATTACCATCAGAAGTGATTTAAAGTTGTTTGCTGATCAACAATCTCTCTTTCAGACAATCATTCAATCAGATTGTATTCTACGTGGAGATCTTGCAAATGTCAGAATCGGAAGACAATGTGTGATCAGTAAAAGAAGTGTTATAAGGCCGCCATTTAAGAAATTTAGCAAAGGGTTTGTGTTGTTTCCTCTGTTATCATACTGTGCTGCTATCAACTGTTTGGCTCATCCTCGGTGTAAAAACCTGTGAAGCTCACGAGTGACCTAAAACAAAGACAAAAAAACATTATAAACAATAGCGCACAGCAAAACAGTACCTCATGAAACAAAGAAAACCTCATCAGGTTTTTACACCGAGGATGACCCAACCTTCTACACCCTAACATCAGTATGCTTATTCTACATACTGTTCGTTTTGCATTTTTCTGCTGCTCATAAGTATAAATTAATTTGGATATATCAACAAAGTTGAAATGGTAAATTGGCCATGGTAATGATTACAAAAGCTGACGTTTCAAGCGTTAGCCCTTCTTCGTCGCTCCGACAAAGGGCTAACACTCGAAACGTCAGCTTTTGTAATCATTACGGTGGCCAATTTACCATTTCAACTTTGTTGATATATCCAAATTATTTCGTTACTCCCACCGATGCAGCCCCAAACAGTTTCATTCGAAACTATCAGCCTTTATTCATAAGTATAAATTGTTTAACAATCAAGAGCTTCTTTAGTTTGTGATCATTTTCTTTATTTTCATGACCTTAATGTGTGATTCACAGGTGATATTGTAAGGAGAAATTAGATGTTATATTATTCACTCTAAAGGGTTAAAAGGTCAACATTTTTGCCTTAAGAACTTATAAGATTTTTGCAATTATTAGGGTAGATAGCTTTTTTTTTTTACAACTGAATGGCTTGTTTCTCAAGTGTTAGAACTATTAAATGGTATCCTAAAGACTTTATTGATCATGCTTTTGTTCTGAATAATTGTATTTAGAGTTGCATTCTTTCCCCTCCATATTGGAGATCATGTTATTATTGAAGAAGATTGTGTCATCAATGCTGCACAAGTTGGTTCTTATGTCCACATAGGAAAAAACTGTGTAATTGTAAGTTTATATTTTAAAATTTGTGTTCTATATCGTAAAGTACAACATTTCTTCTAGATAAACTTTTTTCTTGATAACAATACCTGCTTTTCAATAATACTGGTATATGGGTTATGGGTCTTCCTAAAATGCAACTTTTGAACTTACAGCCTGTATTTAATTTGTCTCAATATATTATATTGGGTTGAAATGCCTTCATGTTTTTCAAGATCATATTTCATCATAAGCTGATATGGTACTATATTGGTAATAGATTTTCTTCAACTGAAAAAGAAAGGATGAAGCCACATGTTTGAAGTCTCTATATGTATATTTCTAGAATTTTCTTCAACTGAAAAAAAAAAGATGAAGCCACATGTTTGGAGTCGCTATATGTATATTTCTAGAATTTTCCTCTACCATGTGTTAGTGACCTGGACTTGTCCCCCCTCAAGAATTTTATTGACACATCTTATTGACACAATCAACCCTTGAACTTCATTTTACAATTCCGACAGAAAATGTTGAATCCAAATTTCATACCATGCTGCTCCTCTCATTTTATAGAAGGGTTATTTTAAAGCATCAAATCAAAACTGTCTAAGATATACAATTCAAAACAGAATTGGAACTTCTTTGATTAAAGGATTATCATTTGTCTGTTTGATGTATCTTTAAGGGTCGCCGAAGTGTACTAAAAGATTGTTGTGCTATAGCTGATAACACAGTCCTCCCCCCTGAAACTGTTGTTCCACCCTTTACTCTATATTCAGGCTCCCCAGGTAAGTAACTTTTTTTATCTGTCTAACCATAGTTCCCACAGCAACTAATTTGAACTGAACATGAACCTAATTTTTCTGATGGAACATGATTGGTTCATTGATAAATGCAACTTGAGTCTTACTTGCAATCAAATCTCAGAAAAAACAGACCAACAGTTTGATCAACTCACAGCTTTCAAATAAATCCTCACTTGACCCTGATACTGACTTCTCCTCAGATTAAAAAAACTTAAGCATCAATCAACAACAACATTCCTTCCATGACTACTTTCACCTGCTTGTTCAAACTATAATTTTATACAGCACACCCGTACTTCTTCATTATAATAAAATCATGCAAATGTCATCAATGATTAGTTTGTATTCATAGGGGAATTCCCTTTGGAAACCCTGGAAAGTAGTTGTTGATATTTGAACACAAACAATGATCTCCTCAAGGGGATATTGATTTTATGAGTGTTCTGCCACACTAACCCCTTACAAGTTCATTGTATTACCCAGTTTGTTCTGGATGCCTTATTCTCCAAAAAAATGTTCCTGGTTTTTTCATAGTTTACATAATTTATCAATTGAACGTTAAAGCACAGATCAGCAAAGTAAAGACTTTAGAAAGATGTTTTTGTAACCCTTTTACTCCCAAGATCTGATTGTTAATTCTCCCCTCTAGTTGCTACACATTTCTTAGTAAATTGGTTACAAGAATTTGGTGTTAGATCAGGACAACAGCATCTACCTGATTGTTTCAGTATTCTCATTACCTGTTTGCTGAATGATGTACGGATATGTCAGGGAGAAGTTGCATGCTAATCACTTTTGGTAGTTAAAGGGTTAATGATAATTATTGTAATGAAGTGAAATAACTCACTTACTTTCCTTTCTTTTCAGGTGTTTTTACGGCAGAATTACCTGAATGTATGCAGGAAATTATGACAGAGAAAACAAAAGACTATTACCAACACTTTTTGCCCATTTCAGAAGAGAAATGACCATTAGATGACAACATAGCCTATCTATTCAAACAATTAGGCAAGATTTTGTGGTTGTAAAGATACAAAACGAAGGTGGAGGGTTGCGGGCTTTGTGAGCAGTGAATGACCATAGTCTTGTAGATCAGGGGTTTCCTCTGTTCATTAGTTTTTGTGATAATTAAATTATGGAATGTAAATCATTAGCCACAATAGCTGTAAGTCCTGTGAGGAATGGTAATGGTTTCACAAATAGACGCAGAGGGATTCTTTGAAAGTTGTGTTACTGGTATTCTTAACACCCAATTACAGAAAGTTTTAGTGACAATTGAGTGATTAAGGAAAATAAATTTCAAAGTGTAAGGTGCTTGTCTCCATATTCTGCTAACTTTATGAATTAGACATTTTAAAAAGGATTATTTTACATGCTGCTAGTATAATTCATCTGTATGACTCCTTTTTCTCTCTGACTAATACAGAATGATGTTAGCTATGATATTTTTGATGATTTTGTTGTACAGGAAAGGAATAAGTTTAATCTAGTAATAAAAAAAGTATTTATTTCTAAGTAATTTCACAAGGAATTCAAACTGATGTACAAGAAAACAGCTAATGACAGAGTGTTGTGCAAAGAGGCCTGATTCTCTTTTTTTCCCCCATAAACTGCAAGAAGCAAAAATGATGGCGGAAAAACTGATAGGCAGACATTATTTAATGGCAGGATGCTGCATAGAATTCCTATGAGCTTAGTGATGTGTGATTTTCTTGGGTTTGCAGCTGGGTTGTGCGAGACTGCTCAAACTGTAGCATAGTGCACAACCTCAGTGAACAATATTGTAGGCCCATTGTACCTCTGAATGGACTGGGGAATTTGGCATGGTTGAAAATTGTCATGTGGAAAATAACAGCCAATCAGAGCATGGCATTTTATAAATGAACTCTACCAAAAAATAAGATGAAAGTTACTAAGGTGGTCATTGGCCTATAAAAAGGGTTGTTATATCTGTAAGCAAATGCATAGTGAACAACAAGGGGTCACATTTGATAAGCAGACACCCACTTAGCAGAACTGATTGTTCTTTTTTTTTTTTTGGCTTAAGTAAAATTAAAAAAAAAAAAAAATTATACACCATGTAAGCTGTTTGGTTTACTTTCTTGGCTTTATCCCTGTACACCCTAGCATCAGTTTGCTTATTCTCCATATTGTCCTCTACACATTTCATGGTACACTATAAATGAACCCTACTAAAAAATAAGATGAATGAAAGTTACTAAGGTGGTCATTGGCCTATAAAAAGGATTGTTATATCAGTAAGCAAATGCATAGTAAAACAACAAGGGGTCACATTTGATAAACAAACACCCACTTAACAGAACTGATTGTTTCTTTTTTTTCTTTTGAGTTTTTAGGTAAAATAAAAATAAATTTTTCACCATGTAAACTGTTTGGTTTTCTTTCTTGGCTTTATCCCTGTACACCCTAACATCAGTTTACACACTCTCTATACTGTCCTCTACACATTTCCTGAGGTGTTGACAAGGAGAATTTGTTTAACCATCAAGAGCTTCGTTTATAGGGGATCGTCTCTTTTATTCTCATTACCTTACTGTGTGATTCAGAGATGATATTGTAGGGAGAAATTAGATGTTGGTCACTTTTAGGGGGCAAAGGGTTCACTTTGAAGGCTGAGACCCAGTTGGGTTTATCATTTCTAAAAGCAATCAAATTTAATTAATTAACAACTGACGTTTGGTGTTCACATGGCCTCATTAGAAGGGGTAGAGGTGGGAAAGTTTGGGACAGACATGTTGACCCGAGACACTATTGAGGGTTTGCATAACTTCATTAGGGAGATCATTCTGTCTTTTGTTGGTGGATAGTTAGCATCATTTCCTTTATAACACCTTGTACCACACTTATAACAATTATATCAAGAGAATGTACAGACCCCTTTGATTTGTAAAAAACGTGGGTTTTTGCCTTAGCAGTGTTATGATATTTGATCCCTTTGCTTCGCGTTTCCATTTCAATTCCACGTTCCCTATCTTCCCCTTTCTCTATCTACCAGTCCCTCGCAAATAAGTATTCCTTCAATATGGCGGACGCTGACAGTGGTTTGCGTAAGTTTACTACGGATTTATCACTATACGAAAAAGGAAGACCAGAATACACACAAGAATCTGTTAAATTTCTCCTAAATCGTGTTGGTGTACTACCCTGGGACAGGAAGGAGTCCATAAAACTTTTAGAGATTGCCTCTGGAACCGGAAAATTTACGCGAGCAATGGTTAAGGTGCTCGAGGGAGAAAAAGCTAATGTGGAAGTCATTGCCAGTGACTCTCAGGAGGTAATGTGCGACACGTTCCGACGTCTAGTCCCTGGTATTGAGGTACATCGCTTCCCGGCAGAAAAAATTGGTAAGGTATAATCCGTCTAATCCACGCCATCATGATGCAGCTTTCTATTTAATTTGAATTTGAAGATCCAGGGGTAAATTTTACCCCTGGATCTTCAAATTCAAATTAAATAGAAAGCTGCATCACGCAAGCATTTTGATTGGCTATTACTTATAATCTATTGCATGCAAAACACTAAATTTGGTATGTGGAGGGCAACAAGTCAAATAAAGCATATTATCCCATTTGGGTACACGGAGCTTCTTCATTCATCGTAGCAGTTTGTAAGTAACGTGTCTTGCGTAAAATTACTGTGTAGCTGTAGCTTAGTGGTAGAGCTTCGGATCTTAGGGGTCTTGCACTCGCTACTCACATTTTGGAACGTACATGTACCAGTATTTTTTTTCAAGAGCTCAATGATTTTTATAATAATAATTTGATATTTATCTTGCACAAATTAACATGTGGATATGATCAAATGCACATCACAACACTTTTTGGGGGACTTTGGCTGGACTGCATCAGCAGTTTACAAACAGTCGAAGGAAGCTTGTGTGGAGATGCCCCCTCCCCCAGTTCCCAGTAAACGGGCCAGACCACATCACAGTAATCTCGTGAGTGGGTTCTTTAACGTCCCCTGCCTAACCAAATTAACTAATAAATAGATGTAGGAGATGAGACCTACGGTTTATTCGTCCTTATCTGAGAAGACTAGAATGTCTATCCATGTCTTGAAAGGTAGCGCATTCTCCTCAGTTATTTTAAGACCTTGAGTGATGGTCCAGCCGGGGCTCGAACCATTGACCTCGACCTCCCGCACAACAATCCAGCGCTCTAACCAATTGAGTTAACCGGGAGGCGGTTTATTGCCTTGTAACAGGGTCATATGCTACCTTCCCCCCCCCCCACAGCCACACCCCTAATGGGTTAGATTGCATTACCTTGCAAAATGTACCCCATAAGAACAACTGGCAAATTCTCAATTCCCCAACCTTGCAAAATATGGCAAGTTTTGAGGGTCTGTTTGGAGGCCATCATATAGGCGGATTCATGTTGACGTCATTGTTTACATTTTTGCTCATTTGCATACGGCTTTGCGTGAAGAAGGAAGCATGTTAGATACAAATTGACTTCAGGCAGCTAAAGAGCTAGAAAACCTTAGTACATGGTGAACTTTTTAGCTCTTTGGGTGTAATATTCAAGGGGAAATAGTCAATCAAAAACTGCAAAATTTCTGGGTGGCAAAAGCACTAATGAGCTCATACATTCTATGTAAAATTTTGAGTTTTTAAACCTGTGTTGCACAAAAAGTATTCAATGCATCAGGCTCGTATTCATTGACTGAGTTAATTGTACTTTGACCTTTCGATATTCACAACTGATTTATTTTTAGCTCCATCAGAAACTGAATTGCTTATGCTAATGAGGTAAATATTGTAAACATGGATTCCCCTATACACACGGTCATAATAATTTGAATTTTTCCTGCATCAACCTCATTTCCAGGTTCTTTCTTATCAGAATGAGGATGTTAAAGTGAATTATTTCAATAATTGTCACTGTTAAACCTGTCAAAAGCATGGTGAAAAGATTGGCAAAAGTAGCTCCCTATTTAGTTTTTTCCCTCTGTGCTACACTTCTTGTTTGAATCATTCATTGATTGACTAATGTTTAACTTTCAGCACTGCCAGATGAAAGCATTCCAGTAATAATTTGTGCACAATCATTTCACTGGTTTGCAAGTGAAAAGTCTGCTGCTGAGATTTGTCGAGTTCTGAAGCCTGGAGGGAAGTATGGCATGATTTGGAACCACAGAGATTTGTCTGTTCCATGGGTGAGAGCCATGCAAGATATAGTTGATCCGTTTGTGAGACAAAAAGATATGCCAGGTGATCCCAGAGAACTAAAATGGATGGAAAGTTTAAATAGCTCTGGGAAATTTACCTCTGTAGAAAGGGACACCAGCTGTAGAACATATGTGGAAGGCAACATTGATAGAATAATGTCTGTGATCATGTGTATCAGTGCAATCAGCCAAAGCAGTGAGGAAAAGAAAGCAATGGTCAAATCTGAGATTAGTGATATTCTACTCAACCACCCTGATTTAAAAGGAACACAAGTTTATAAGCTACCTTATATCACAGATATCTGCTGGTGTACTAAATTATGATCAGACTTCATGATTGTGGTTAGTGTTTGTTAAACAGTAACACAAGGTACAGTAGACCAGCAACTTCAGGCTTGTAAAGAAAAATGAAAGCTTCGGTGGAAGATAGTGTGATAAGTGGATAAATTAATTTTTTAGTATTTAACTTGAATGAATTATGGCTATTAATAAGCCCATGTTTTTTCACTTATTTATGATTAAGGAAGACTAACAGCCTTTGGATTATTCAGATTATGTAATGTTGATTACCTTGGTCTCAAATTCTCGTATACCAGTAGTAATTTAGATCAAGGTAGATGTACTGATAGGTAATCAGCTAATTACAACAATTAGGATATGTTAGAAAGTGAATTATAAAGTCATAGTTCGAATTGGTAATTATTGTTTGGAAAATAAACATGTCTATCACCAGAAAGATTTGACTATGTATTGGTGCAGCAAAATAATACATCTGGAATGTTTGATCAGGATAAAAAATATTGAAATCGCAAGCCAACTGACATTGAGATTTATCACAAGGATGAACTGAAATACAAAATTGATTAATTACCCTATGTCCACACTCTCTAAATACCACCCTCCAGTGAGTATCTGCCCACCCCCCCAAGGTCAATAATTTAAACAAGCACCCCTCCTTCCTCCTACACTTTCTGAAAGGGTAGGGGTAGAAAGAAAGCCTGTTTCTATTGGCACTTTATTTATAACTTTTTAAAGCTCTAACTATTGCTGAATTACTACAGGTTAATAGTTTGTTAAGAAGCACCTCCCCCCCTTTGTTTAGCACCCTTCTTCCAATAAGCACCCCTTCTTTTAGGTGAAAAATTAAGTAGGTGCCCGGGTGCTCTGAGGAAATAAGGTATAATAGTTATAACAAGGTACTGTACAGTTAAAAGTGGATATATACAATTCAAATAGCTGTCTTGTAGACTCAAAACGCTCATGAACAGTTGTAGTAAAACCAGTACTAGTTGTGGGAATTGTGAAGGAAAAGAGAAGTACTGTTGTGTGATCTGCAAGGAAAATCGACAAATGGTAAACACCACAGGATGGACACAGGATGGATACGTGGGAGGTTGCTAAGCATGAAAGCGTAAGAGTCGCGTGAGGCGATAGCTGACAGCGACTCTAGCTTCTTGAGTGCTTGGCAGACCTCCCAAGTGCATCCATAACTCAGTAGTGTACACTGTGGCATTTACCATTTGTTTTATAACATTGATACATTGTAGCAAAAGAGTTTTCTTTTATTTAACAAATCTTACGTGACCAGAAAAAACAAGTGTGCGCAGAAAACTAGTCTTTGCATTTGCTCACGTCAGCAGTGTACACCCATGGGCAAATGACAAATGTTCAATTGACCAATCAGAGTGCACGCTTTACTTTGGGTATGTTATAAAGGGTTTTGGTTCAATGTTACTACAGTGAGCGCAACTCTGGAACATGTAGAGACATAGCTAACTGACCCTGGGTATCGAGATCAAATGCATTTGACAACAGTATTATAATTGCATAAAAAAGAACCAGTCCTGGTGAGCATGTAAGCTGCTGTGTAAAAATACATGTGGCATCTAATTACAAAATATTGATGAATTATATTCACACTTGGTCTCTGTCATATTTACAGCAGTTTTTACATACAACAAGTGTGTACATCACTCCATAAACACGTGAACCTCCTTTGAAGTCATGCTGTTTACAGATTATGCAGCTACTTTTAACAGGGAGCCTTTGAGGTCATTTACCAAGTTAGACCACAAAGGCAACAGATTGGCATTTCAAAACATTTCCAGAAAGGACAACATCAATACAAGAAAGGTTTCTATTCTTTGCATTTTTGCAGACTCTGCCAGATTTTTATCCTCTTAATTTACACAGCAATGTAACAAGAGAGTTACTTGACAGCCATGATATACATTTTGGTGGAATATGCTCACTTGTAATATGTTACTTGTAAGTTTGTGAGTGTGGTGATGGGTATGATTCTGTGTGTTTAAATCAGTGTAATTGTATTTTTTAGAGTCATGTTTCAAGAATTTTCACGGTAGTTTACCTTTCACCAGGTTACTGTTTTGCTGTTGTCTTTACAAGATTATGTGTTTGTTTTCACAAGAGTTTTCTGCAACTATCTATGAAAAGTAATTTCAGCATTTGCTGGACATTAAGGTGAGATCCAGTTAGATCATCCTGTCATCCAAATAGTCATGCTTTGCACACAAACTTCACTTTTCCCTCTCCTTCCTCTTCAGTCATACAGGCTACATCTAGTTGTACTGTACCATCTTTTCATTCCATCTTCCAAGTATAGTGATGTGCTGTTGGGAACCCCAATACTGGTTCATTTAACCAAATAAAGTTAGGCCCTGACATTCCACATCAAAATTTCTGATTGGCTTGTTGAACACAGTAGTTCTCCAGATGGTGCAAACCTAACATTGCTAACACCATCACAGTGTCCCGTGAAATCCTGAAAGCTTCCTTCATTGTAGTCCATCAGTTTGACCAATCGCTCTGGAAGAAGACCAAAATAGGTTATTATAGTGAGCTTCTCATTGATAACTGAGTTACTATAAGAGATACTATTCCAGCTTGCAATTTACAAACTTTTTTTGTGTTCTTCTAACATCCCATGGGGGCTTATTATGCCTGCAAACCAATAGTCAGTGTGATCTATTGCTTAAACATGAAGCATTTCCACTGTTATCGTACCTGGGCAAAAGGAGAACCCATGGCTAGAAAAGTCTCTTGTGAGTATCTGTACAAGAGGGGCAAGGTTGGGTCCTGTTGCACAGGGAGTTGTGCATGTGGCAGTGCATGGTTTATGCAAATTTTCATCCTGAAAATGGTATTGCTTGAATATTGCACAAAAGTTAGATTAAATTTTCCAGGAGTGTAAATAATTTTGCTTGAGATCAGACTTTGCCATGGGTTTTGACTAGAATTTCACCACAGTGCCTTTCAATTACCTTTAATGCTGCTCACTTGAAAAAAAAAATTGTAACCAAGACTACCTTCTGTTGCAAAAGCAATGAGATGTCCCTTAGGTGATATGTCAAGGGAGGTCACCCACTGAGTCAGTGCAGCAGTACGTAGAACCTGACAAGAGACAATAATTATCAGGATAAGAAAAAGTTTCCCATCACACAGCTAAACAATACTGAAAACTGAAGGTACCCAATAAAAGAGGCACTCCACAACAGTAGTCTTTAAGAATCGTCTAATTCTACAGATAGTAAACAAAAAATGAACATGCAAAATTCCTGATTTAGTAATTTTAAATTCAGTATTTAATATCAAACATCACAACAAAGCTCTAGGGAATAAACCAGTAAAGTAGGTTGCTGTTATCCAAGACCTCGTGCTAAGGTCTTCATGTTTGTGATCAAGATGGTGGGAGGGGGAAAGAAAGGTGGGGGGAAAGAAAGGTGGGGGGAAGAAAGGGGGGTGAAAGAAAGGGGGTTGAGTTGCTAAAAAATATTTTAGATACAAAACATACAATTTTTTTCTTTGTGAGGAAGAAGCAAACAAACAAAAAAGAAGCCCTGAGTCAATTAATTTGTGTTGATAACAGTACCCAAGAGTGAGACAGATGGTACATTTTGAGCTTGGGAAATTTTTGTTTTCATACAAGCATAGAACAAAGGAAAAGTCTAATGATAAATTATATAATCATTATGGTACCTTTTTCTGAGACAGACTGTAAAACTGAACAGCTTTCTGCATGCCATAGCCAGTGTAAACAATAATATCAGGGTCTGTGGGAGAGAACTGGGCCAGGCTTGGGGGCAGCTGTGAGAAGTGGGCCTGGTTGAGGGGATGTTCATCAATGAATAAGCATCACAACAAGGAAATGTCACTCTCTGACTTGTAGCATGATGAAGTGACAGCAAACAGTTATATATAATTACTGATTTTTTGTAATGGTATTATTTTCCCCACTGGTCAGGGCTTTTATAATTTAAACCCAGTCTGATCATTTGGGTTGGGGAAGTACTGACATACCCTGCTGTGAGTAACAGTGACTAAGGTTTCATCAATGTCAGTGGAAGTCAACATCAGAGTCAAGGGACTGATGACAACTCTCATTCTTTTAAATACTCACAACAATCCTTGTTAAGACCCCTTTCAGCTGAATGGCTACACTTCAAGACACATCACCCTCTCTCCTCCTTTGGGCATTGTGCTGAGCAAGCGTAACTAACAGTTCTAACAGTTTTCTGTCACTTGTACTGTTACACTGTTACAAGGAGGTCCTCAAGCCGATGATTATACCAACAACCACCATGACAACAAGTATGAGGTTACCATAAATAACTTATAAAAGATTTTTATGTTTTTATTTGGCATACAGGGTCTCCTCTCTTGAAAGCTTGTCCATCAGGTCCAAAGGGTGGGGCAGGGAATGTCAGCCAGTCCACTAACTCACAGAAGTCTTTCGACCAGTCAGCACTCCAGATACTGACACGGCGATCAGCACTTGCTGCTAGCCACAGCAATGGGGATGACATTGGGTACTGTTGATCCTGCAGTGGTATAAAGAATAAAAAAATTCACCAAAATATTTAACAATGGAATGCTAACTCTTGTATATATCACTTAATCATCAGAAGAAACATAAATGTATAAAAACTGGGGTTAAATAATATAAGAAAAATCACAACCTATTTTAAGTAGTATTTAATTTGTAATTCATTATCAGTTGGTGAATTTTCCTGAGGAATCTCAAAATATAACTTAAGTTAATTTGGTCTTCAGTAGCTGAAAGTCCAGTGATCAGTGGCAATTCTGCATATATAACACAAAATACACAAAACAATGCAATGTTCCTGAAAAAACTCTAAGGAAATTTCAGTTCACCTTAACAGATGAAATATGAATGCATGTGATTGGTGCACCCCTGTGATCATTCAGAAGCCTCACTGTCAACCCTGTGGAGGGACTACTAATAGCCAGCAAACCATCTTCCGCGCCACTGATAATCACCCTTCCTGTAACAGTTACATTGCATTCATAAATTACAGAGTGTTAAAGGTTAACTTAGTCACAAGCATAACTCAGCATAAGTATGTTGCTGTCTTCCTCTTTTTCAATAACAGGCACATCAAACCCTTACCCAATGTATCCCAAACATCCCTAATACCTTGACATTCAAGAAAATTGCCAAATGATTGTTAAAATCATTTTATCCATGTATTAGACAAAGTGTAAATCTAGAGACCAGAAGCAACACAAAAATATTTTTTGGTGTAACGATGCACTGTAATATAATGCATACTCTTACCATAAGATGAGAATGCTATTGCTCTCACTGCAGCAGCATGAGGCTGCATTTTCATGACCATTTCCACTTTACCCAAATCAAATATTCTGATGGTTCCATCACTGTATCCAGCTGCACAATGTGAAGGGTGAATGACAGTCTCATCATTAGGTTGAGGCTGTGGATGGACAGTTGCAATAGTCTGTCCCTCATTTGTGACTGATTTTGTGGGAGTGGCAGTTGGTACTGGACTGAAGGACACACAGTTGCAAGTCTGGAAAAAATTTGGTTGCTGATAAACCCACAAATTTAAGGCTCCTTTTTTTACTTTCATCTAAATATATATGCTTTTTTCTGTATGTACACTAATTTTACTTTCTGAACATCCAAGTTTGCCTCTTTTTATTTTTTTAAAAAACAGCAAAATGCTTTCCCTTTGTAGTGGATGCAAGGTTTGAAAATTGGGAAAATCAATCGGGGAATATCACTTGAAGCTCACAGTTTTCCTTAAGTTTTGCTCACTGAAAAGTGTTCCCTTCTTGGAACAGATAATGTCTGAGAAAAACTATACAAGCATATTTTGGCATCAAATGGAGACCATTATTTACATATTCCAACAGTTTCAGGTGAGGCAAATTTTGGTCCCATAAACCATTTAAATCAATAACATCATGATGCCAGCCAAAATGTGATGTCCAGATCATTATTATTACAGTACCAAACCAATCCACAAATAAGCAATAATTTGTAGAATTATACCTGTCCAACAACTTGAAATTGAAGATGTTCCAAGTTGTCCTTGCTCCAGAGATGTAGGATTCCATCAGTGCTACATGTTGCAAAGTATTGGTCATCTGGACCACTGAAGAGTAAGTCATTAATCTATGAGCAGGAAAAATGGTGAATTATCATTGAAAATGTTTTTCAAAACTGGAAATACAAGGTTCACCATTTAACTTGGAAATCACAAACCAAACTATCAGGAAGAATGAATGATCAACAATGAGTGCAGGACTTCTTGTAAAACCCAAAAGTAAGAAAGGCTTACCCTCTGTGCATGGCCACTGACCAACCTGATACTAGTTCTTTCATCCCAGTTGACATACCACAATGTGCCAGATGATGTACCAATAATGCCCTTTTAAAATAAAAAAACACAAATGCAATTAATGGTAATTCTGCACAGCAACATGAAATCAACAGGAGGTGTAAAAAAAAAGAATGAAACTTACAGTTTCCAATGCTTCATCAAATGATGCAGAAATAATGGCTCCGTCAAGTGTCATTTCATCTTCCATAACTAAACCATTGCTGGACAATCTAAAATCACGACAAATTCATAATTTACTATTTCACACTTAAGTGTTACTGTTAAATGTAATGGAAACTAGGAATTGGAGAGATCTTTCCATGACTAAAGTAAAGGAAGGCAAATGGGAGCTGGTATAAAATTAGGTAAATATTGTCCTGTGTTAGCCACGAGCACTGCACCACACTTTATTTTACCTGGTGGCATCTCCAGGACGTCGCATCTCACTCACTCCCACCACAGACCACAGTCTGAGATTTCCTGAGGTGCTGCCAGCAATAAGAGTACCACCATATCCCATGAGCATACCTAAAATGATTTCATCATGTTTTAAAAAGTCAGACAATGTTTGATATGCAATAAGTAAGTTTGGTTGTCACTGATTTACAACAGCATGTTGAGTTTGCTTCCACCTTCAGGAAGCTGCCTCATACTTCAAGGATCATGATTACAGTACATATAGGTACTCTCAACCAATATATCAGTTGACATATCAGTTGAGAGTTGGTCAACACTTGACTGATATGTCAGTCAACACCTGCTTGACACTCAGTCCATAGTTGGTTGACACTCAGTCAAAAGTTGGCCAATACTCAGTTGATATTCTATAGTTGATAATCTCAACTGATATATGGACTGACTATTGACCAAGTGTCGATCTGGTATGGACCAACTATCAACCAACTATTGACTGAGTGTTGACCAACTATTGGCCAAGAGTCCACTGAGTGTTGACCAACATATTGGTCAAGTATTGACTGACTCTCAACCGGTATACAGTGGAATCCCGATTTCTCGAACCCTTGGTTTCTCGAACCTCCTGATATCTCAAACCAAACCTTGTTTCCCTTGGATTTGCTTTAATGTCTTGTAATTTCACCACCAATTTCTCGAACCAATTTGCATTTCTCCTAGAGGTTCAAGAAATCGGGATTCCACTGTATATCAATTGATATACCAGTTGAGAGGACCTACGGTGAACATTATCCAACTTCAAAGCCCATGTGACATGTGCTTGCACTCCTTCATTTCACTGAAAGTTAGATTTCTCTCATGCCATTTTCTAGATTCTACTACACCTGCATACCAATTTCAGTAGAGTCTCCTTCCCAGTGAATAAAGCACTTGTTTTGCCTGGTGTCCCAGGCAGATAACATTCCTGTTAAAACAAACTCACATTTTACCTACTGCCTTTAAACCCTCAAACTCCAAAGAGTGACTTATGTCCATTTTCTACAATTAATATCAGCCCTGGATCACACTTGAACGTCAAAAGAATAAAGGAAATGATCAACAACTAAAGAAACTTTTGATTGTGAAACAAATTCTCCTGGTCAGTAACACAGGAAATGTATGGGGAACAGTGTGAAGAATAGGTATACAGATGCTGGGGTGTAGAGGTTCAAGTGGTCAAGAACTCTGATGTTTACATGGCAAACAATGACTCCGCCCAGCACAGTAGGCCATGGCGGAGCTCAGAGCAAGACCACAGACAATTCAGGTCCTGCATCTTCTTAAACTAAACCTTAAGAGACAAAGGGTAGAAGTACTTTGTTCAAACCTGGAAAACAATGCAACAGTAATTCCTCTAACTTGGCTAATAAGTCAATTGAAGAACAGTTTTTTCAAACAAAAGAAGTAGTTTTGCAATCACAAGTGACAAGGAAATACATTGCATTACAACGCCCACAGGTGTTTAATGTTTACACTTTTAGCAAAATCACTACTGGGGGTTTAAATACCTGAGCTTGTACCAGCATACATAGTACTGTCTCCTACATACCAAACAGCAGTGAAATCATTGTACTCATCTCTCTAAGAAGAAAATTTCTTTTAATTAGTTAATTCTTTTGAAGGATTTGGTTATTGTCCAATTTAACTAAACAATGTTCTTTGGGATCCTTTTTCCCAGCAGGTTCCCTGGAGTTCTATTAGAGCTCTTAAAGAGTTTTTTTTTTTTTTTTTTTTTTTTTTTTTTTAATGCACACACATACATATACAATTTAGATTGCATTGGCTAATACAAAAAACGTAATACAACTAAGAAGAAAAAAAAATACAGTACAATACAGAATAGAGGAATAAAAGAAAGGAAAAAAAACAAGTAAAAAGAATAAAAAGTTACAGAATATCAATCAAAAGGCACCTACGAGTTACTTACAATCTACATTATTACAGTAGAGCTTATGTATAGCTATAGATATATCGCTTCCAGTCTTTACCTCTATTTTAAAGTATTGATTTTTTTTTTCTTTTTTTGAAGGGGAGAAGCAAAATTAGTGAAGAGCACATTTCTCTATTTGCCATTGCATTAACATTTTATTTTGGAATTCTTTTGAAATCGGTTTTTTCTCAAGACACTTACAACTGTGGACATACTATTTCAAAAGAATAACAAATAAGTGAAGTCTGCGTCTTGGGTATTCTGATAATTGATAAAAGTCAGGTATTTCATTAAAGGTAATTTGCTCGTTAGAAAGTTCAATTTCAGTCTCGTTTACGTGGTTAAACCACCTTAACGCTTCATAATAGAAAGATTTTGTCTCGGAGCAATCCAGAAAAGTATGCTCTATTGAATCTGAATTAGGGCAAAAGGTACAAGTTGAATCATCAGTTAATCGAAATTTGTGCAGTTCTTTTTTGGTTACTATAATTCTATGCAATAATCTAAATGAAAACTGTCTTAACTTGTTGTCTCTCGTTGATTGATATACAAAAGAAAATTTGTTTTTCCATTCTTAATGAGTATCGGCAAAGTTGACTTTCCAGGTTTTGATGCCAGTTGGTTCTACTGTGGGGTTTTTGTTAAGTATTTTATAGTAGTGTTTGCCGCGTATGTGTGCCAAATCTAAGAGATTGCTTCCAGGAAACAAAGATATTGTAGTAGTGTTCAGTACCTCGTGCAAGGGAGCTTTACATTCCCTGGCTTTTTTCTTCAAGTCAGTTGGAATAGCTGCTATGAGTTGGAAGTAGTGGAGATAATTTGTTTTTATGTTGAACTTATTTTGAAATTGTTGGAATGTAAGAAAGTTTCCATCCGCATTTAGGATATCTTGTATAGAGAGGATGTTCTTCTTAAACCAAGATTTTCAGAAAAGCATATTTTTATCAATAGTTAAAGAGTTGTAAAACCGAAGTTAAAGAAAGTAATTACATTGGCCAAATAAAAACATGCAACTATTTGGGAGATAAAAAAAAAAGGAAAAAACTAAGCTACAGGTACAGCAGCTAAATAGTTCATGGCCTTGGAAAAACTCGTTACTGAGAAGACAAACAAAAGCAAAAATTAATGAACTAAACTTACAACTTTCTTGGACTGTATAAGTTCATCTGGAACCTCTGGCTCATGAACCTAAACATCAATGAAGAACTATTTGTTGCACTCAAAATATTTTGGTTTCTTAAAAAGCTTTGTTTTTTCTTATCCCTGACTCTTATGAGTGCTGCATGCGCAGTTGGGCAAGAGGGCACACAGTGTTTGGACTGATCACATTACCAAACAGGTTGTAATTACTGTTTGGTAGGGAGAGGTGAAGTTACTATTAAGTGAAAGCAGATTGTCTGAGGGAAATGTTGCACTTAATTCTGATTACAAACCCTCTCCAAGTTTTAATTTAATTTAATTTATTAGATTCGCCGACAGGCATGGACACTGCAACAGCTTGCGCCATTTACTGCAGTCTCAGTACACCCACTCATCTCACCCCAGGGGAGGACATCCACCACACAGTAATCTCGTGCGTGGGAAATTAACATCTCCTACCCCTAACCCTGCACGAGATGGGGCCTACAGTTTATTCATCCATATCCGAGAAGACTAGAATATCTATCCATTTCTTGATATTATAGAAAGGTAGCAAATTCTCCTCAGTTATTTTAAGACCCTGAGTGTTGGTCCGGCCGGGGCTTGAACCCTCAACCTCCCACACAACAGTCCTGCACTCTACCAATTGAGCTAACCAGGAGGCAGTCCATGATTATTGATTTTAAGTTGTATTTAAAAATGTTTAGCAAAAGTTTATGTACATTGAGTGTCATCTGATCACCAGTCTCATCAAGTAACCAAAACAATACAGAGCCATCTTGACCCACGGAGGAAAATTCATTTGCAGTGTATGGATCCCACATGATGTCATGGACTGGATGCCTGGCAAAGGATGAGGTAAGCACTACCAAATCTCTTGTGCTCCAAACCACAACAGAACACTCCATGTAATCACCCACTGACACAAGGAATCTGTCGTCACGGGAATATGCGAGACAGACTATCTCATGCTCATGGTAGGTTAGAACCTGAAGGAAAAGGACTGTTAATGAGAAGACAAGAGCAACACGATGGCCAAGAGACTGGAGAGAAGTCCATAGTTCAGATCATACTCTGATACATGAATAACCTGCTCAATTTCTTACTAAAAAGCCTTACAAACTAACAAACATTTGGGAAGATTACCAAATGCATTGATTATTTATGCAGTGCAATCATGTGTATTTATTATTACTATTATTTGCCATTATCTATAAAAACTACAGTATACAGCTAATGGTAAGGGAAAAGCAGATTACCTAGCAGGTAATGGCAAGCAAACCTGATAAAAAAGATTAAGGCTTGTACAGTGTAAGCTTAAGTTAACTCAAACGTAGCACAATATATATTAAATAAATCTAAACAACATACAGTGGAACCTCGATTTAATGAACCTCAATATATCAAAGTCCTCAGTATAACGAACAGTTCTTCGGTTTCAGCCCGGCTAAAGTTACAGTAAAATTTATGCCACAGAACCTCAGTCTATATAACGAACCCTACATATAACGAACCAATTAACCTAGTCCCTTAGCACTCCATTAAATTGAGGTTCCACTGTACACAGTAAATAACAAGTCGACAAGCCTCACAATAGTCCCTAGCAGAATCAGTAGTTGCTGAGCAAAGACATTACAAGCTTTTTCTGAAGGACACGAGGATAAAGAGCTGGTGACCTCAGGAGTAAGAGAGTTGAAAAAACTTTGGACCTTAATGGATGGCAGGTTCTGATGTTGTTATTTGAACAATGAGACAGACTTATAGCCACAATAAAATTTATTTATACAGGAAAGTACAAAAGAAATAATACTGATAAAAAGAAAGGGTGATTGCAAGCAAATCCTCAGTAAAATAGGTCACTAACTTGAGGTTACATGCACTGGAGTTACTTTTTCTGTGACCAAGAGGTTCTGAGCTTGTAAGTGCTGATCTTGACACTCTGAACTACTGAGTTAAACTAACTGTACTTCTTTTATAAGGAATCGAACAATAGCAGGAAATTCTCTAAAATTTTGGAAGTTAGGTGTGATGGTGCGAAAGGAAATTTATGATGCAAATCCTGTGTGTATGATAATTTGGTTATCACAGGAAATAGTTAGGTGTGATGGTGCGACTTAAAGGAAATTTATGATGCAAATCCTGTGTGTATGATAATTTGGTTATCATAGGAAATAGTTTCTGAAGATGTAATTCTAAAATTATAACAAAAAATATTGCAATGTCAAGCACAATTGTGAGCCTGGTCACAGATGCATCAAGGGAAACACAAAAAACTTACTTTTTGGCAAACACCCTCTGGCAGGTTCCACAAGAGGATCTGACTGGCCACTGTTCCAGATGGCCCAGAGGCTGAAGCTAGCATAAGGCCATCATGCTGTAAGGCCAATGTAGAGATCTCTTCTGCATGCCCCATAAGGTGTTTTTGAGTACCAGAATGAAGGTCCTCTATGACCACAAGACATCCACTGGTATATGCAAAGAGACCTTGACAGAGAGAAAGAGAATTGCATGAGAATATCTCCACAGCAATTTATGTTAAGTGGCACCCTAATTCAGCAGTATGGTAAAAGTGACATCGTCACCATTTAAACTTGGTTTGAAATTTAAACTGTCAAAGGCAAGGTTATCTTTTTATATTCTCCTAAACATTTAAATACATTACTAAGCAAACAGGTGATGAGTAACCGACAAACTTAACTGAAGGATATTGTATGTGGCTAAATATAATTTAGGCAAGGTAAACCTTGAGCTAATGCGGCCAGCGGTTCCGCGTAGTTTCACACATGCTCTGCGGGGTTCCCCCTGGATTTTGCAGGGGCAAACCATGCTAGCCTTGCTTGCTATCGATCGTTGCAATCATTGCCTGTTTCAGGGAATTTTAGCAGATTCATTAGCCCCACCCTGCCCTCCCAGAGGGCATTCTCAACCCCAGAGGTAAGTGATGGGTATGTTAAGTATCTCCACTGGACAAGTTTCAGTGTGACGGTGTCTGTTAGCAGCCGCTGCCGGGGTGGTTCCCACTTGCCAGGTTGCCATGGAGACCTGCTTGTGGTGCTTGGAATTCCCCGGGCTCCTTCCCTGCTAACTTTTATAGCACCAGCTTTCCCAAGCTCATCAATTAGCGACGAGTTTAACCGGTATTAAAAACCTTTAACTGTTCATTCGCTAATTACTACTATTTGTGCCAATAACTTGTCTGACTGGTAATATGAAAACATGATATTTTCATTTACACTAAAGATCATTTATTGACAGAAAAGTAGCGCCACTACATTATTCATATTTTAGCCTGCGGTTATTAGTGCTGCGCACGCACGTCGGGACTCTTTCTGTTCCATGTGCTCACAACCGATTCAGGTTGTCGTAATTAAACCTTTGAGTTTACCCAGTGATTCCTTCTTTATTGGTGTAGAAAATGTTCAAGACATTCTTCCTATTTCTCCAGACTCCATAATGAATCTTGAATTTTCCTTTGGTATTTCTTCATGACAAAAGTTGAAGAATATAGTGCAGACCTTCAGGCTTAACATAAATTTCAGAACAACTTGTCTATGATGCTAGTTTATTACCCAACTGTAACAATACCTGTGTCATATTTCCACACTGCATTCTTCCTTCCATTCCCATTGTATCCAAGAACAGATTTTAGCTGGAGTCCTGCCTGATTTGGAGGAGCTGTGTATCTACGGTCAGCTAGGGAGGAAGTCCTTGCACATCGCCTGTAGTGCCTCTTGACGTTTGGGACACGATGGGCATCAATGTTTACTACTGTTGATCCAACAGGTGGGGGAACATTGAAGTTCAATCTTCTGGCGGGAGATTTAGTCTTGACAGGGGAGCGCTGGGAAATGTAGTGATGCAGCACATGGGGTGAGAGACTCATTTCACCAATGATATACACAGTATAGAGAAAAAAACAACAAATCAAAAAGTAATTTTAAAATAGAAAAGTTTTAATGAAAACTTCATTCTTACATATTCACCAGTGTCAAGCAAAACTTGCTTCTGGGAGCTTTTGCTTTTTTCTGAGGAGTAACCATCATGAACCTCACTCTGCGGCACTCTATCAAGGGTACCACGATCATTTTCGACGTCATGCACATCAGCAGGAATTGGGCTGATATCAAACTGAGGAGGTTCATATTCAGTTGGTACTGGAACAGATTTTCTTGGGGTGACTGTGTTAGGATGAGCATTTGGTGGACTGTAAGGTCTTTCAGGAGTGATTTTCACACTTTTGTCTGCTTGTACACGATAAATACAAAGACAGTTTAATATTATATTACTCTATTAGGTATCTCTCACTTTTTTTTAATTGCAAAATATAGAAGGATGTCAGTTCAACAATACCTGCCAGTTCAGGAATGTAACTCTTCTGGGGCGTGCATCTTCTGGAAGGTAAACACCAAATCAATCAATCTAATTTGAATGACTTTTTTAAATGTTATGAGAAAATCTACAATAAATGAACATTAAAGGCTTACAATGTTTTGCATGACCCTATGCTGGTATCAACTGAGAAATTATAAATTATATGAATTATTCATTCAAGGGAATTCATGCTATAGTGTTCTCAGGAACACTGTTTTACATTGTGTTCAAATTCCAGGCCAGGAAGATTTAAAAACTGTACTAATTACAAAAGAAAAGTTCTCCAAATATGTAAATAATGATGCTGATTTTTGATGGAAAAAAAACTTACCCATTCTCTTGTCTCTGCCTCACTCTTCCATGAAAATCCCACAACAAAATGGCCTCCCCCACACTAACCAGCCCAAGATTATCTGGAGTGAAAGCAACTTGCTGAATGTGATCTGAGTGGCCAATAAAAACCTATTTAAAAAAATTGAAAAGAAAAAAAAAACTCTTTTGATTGTCATTTCATGTTTCAATTGGGTTAGGATACCACTGGGGTTCTGAAATAAGCGCTCTTTCCCGCATGATACATTTACATTTCCCTGTCAAGCAAGAACCTTTTCTTTATCACTAAACATGCCTGATTTCAATCCCATCTCAACATGATAGCTGCATGTTGGTTTTTTTTTCCAACCTAGTTGAGCTACCTGAAAGTTAATGTCCAGTCTCATGTGGTAGTCCCAAATCTTCACAACTCTGTCTCCAGCTGTGGCCAGATATTTTCCATCACAGTTGACAGCTAAACTCGAACAGTTGCCTCGATGAATATTGGAAACCTGAAAGGTGAATTAGTGTGTCAAAGGATGTGGAACTTTTTATTTTTATAAGAGTGTCAAACCTGACCAGAAATACTTTTAATTTAGGGGCCTGCTACGTTTTCTCACTTCAAATCAGTATTCTACCTAACCAAAGAGGGACTGCATGACCAGTTATGCCTCTACAGTTACTGAAACCATTATTTTGGGGTTGACCTTTTAACTCCCATGAGTGACTAAGACAGAATTTCCCCTAACAATATCAATAGAATATCAAGCAGACACGTGATGAGAATAAAGAAAATTATTATCAAATTGTGCTTCGTAGAGTACAAAAAATAACACATGAGATGAGTACAAATATCATGTGATGTTTGTACTCCAGAAATACCCGCAAAATTTGCCCATACTGAAATAACAATTTGGCATGTTGGATAATAAATCACTTCTTAGACATTTTGTTGTGTAGTATCGCTGAGTATTTTTACTTTACTCTTTGTTTGTATTTTGACTCGCCCTATGGGCTTGTCAAAATATGGCACAACTTGTAAAAATACCCAGCGATACTTCTCAACAAAATGTCTACTAAGATATAAATATATATATATATATATATATATATATATATTAAATAGGGAATTGTTAATAGATCCTAGTCCAAATTCTCTAAAAAAGTAACATAAGAATTGTGTGGCAGACTGTAAGGAGAATGACTAATGAAATATTGGGAGTGAAGGGATTAAGAAAGTGTGATCTAGAGTTTGACAATAAGAAAAGTGCATTGCAAACTGCATGCATGTCAATTGAGTGTTGTAAAACAAAGCTGAAAGTCATCATGACCAACATCTGTATACAGTGGAACCCCACCTTTCAACCACTTTGTTAATATGACCACTATTTTTTGGCCCAGCAAAATGTCCACACATTTTCTTATAAAAAAACCCCATTAATGCAACCACCCCATTAATGTGACCAACTACCACTTTTTTAATTCCCAATACGTGCATATTTCTTTGTTTTTAACCTCGTTAATATGGCCACTAATACAGATAAGTAGTAATAGGAAATAAATCATGAGTAAGTGTCTGTTACATGTCATATTGTTACACAATAATTAAAACAAAGCAAAGTGACTGGCTTGAGTGCAGGACAAGCCAGTCAAGAGTTACAGATTTTTTTCCAAAAATCATCTTCATAAACAAAACTGAAGCCCGCTTCATGCATGTCACCTTGGTTCACAGTAAATACAGTACATGCAGCAGTTCGTTCCCGTTTGTTTGGTTTCAGGGATCAATTTTACTATAGGCAGTGTCGGCCAACATGTTGACCGACATATCGGTCCACAGGTTGGTCGATAGTCGGTTGACAGGTCGGTCGACATGTCAACCGACAGATGGAGTGTCACGTCTCGGTGGAATATCAGTCAAGTGTCGGTGGAGTATCGGTCAAGTGTCGGTGGTCTATCAGCCGAGTGTCGGTAGTCTATTAGTCAAGTGTCTGAACTTTATCAGTAAATATAGTTTGAACATCACTTGTGTGGTTGTGTATTGTTGCAGTGTCAGTATTGAAAAATTTGATTAGAAGAAAAATTTGATTTGAAGGCATAACTTTCAGGTATATGATTGAGTGTCAGTGAAGTATCGGTGAAGCATCGGCCAAGTGTCGACCGAGTGTTGGCCAAGTGTCGGTCAAATATCGACCGACCGTCTACCGATATGTCGGCCGATAGTCAGTCGACATATTGACCGACTATTTTACAACTATCAAACGACTATCGACCCACTATTGACTGACTGTCAACCGACTGTCGACCAACCATTGACCAACATGTCGGTTGACATGTCAGTCGACACTCCTTATAGTAACATTGATCCAGTTTCAGTAGCTCTTTTTAACATAGTTCTGTTTCAATTAAAAATATTTTATTATTTGAATGCAATTTAAATGCTTGAGAACAGTCGTTTGAAGGTGAAACTTTGATACTCTTGAAATACATGTCATCATCAACACACCAGCCATGAAATATGACCCTACCCTCCGCTGGTAATACGACCACCCCATCAATACGACCACTTTTTTTTTTGGCCCATTGGCGGGTGTATTAATGGGGTTCTACTGTAACTGATAAGTACTGTTATAGTATAGAGTCAGTCTGGACTTCAAGCATCTAATTCTCCTTACAATATCACCCTGGGACCACACATTATGGTCACAAGAATAAAGGAAATGATCCCCAACTAGAGAAGCTCTTGATTGTTAAACAAATTCTCCTTTTTGGCACCTTAGGAGAATTATAGAGAGCAGTATGGAGAGCTACACATGTGACAAAGATAATGAAAAGTATTTTCAACGGTGGTCTGGTTAGCTCATGTTGTAGAGTGCCAGAATGCTTGGGAGGTCAAGGGTTCAAGCCCCAGGCCAGGCCAGACCAATACTCAGGGTCTTAAAATAATGTGCTGTCTTTGCTACGACTTCTGCAAATGGTTGGACATTGTATTCTTCTCAAACGAGGACAAAAAACTGGAGGGCCTGTCTCCTGCATCTTCTCTGTACTGGTTAGCAAGGGGTGTTAAATAGCTCAAACACTTATCCCAAAAGGTAGGGAATGTAGTTCCCAGTGTTGTGGTCTGGCCTTGATTCTGATACTGGGGGCAACTGTAAAACTTCAGTCTGCATATTCTCCATACTAATGAATAAAGGTTGATAGTTTCGAAAGAAACTGTTTGGGGCTGCGTCGGTGGGAGTAACGAAATAATTTGGATATATCAACAAAGTTGAAATGGTAAATTAGCCACCGTAATGATTACAAAAGCTGATGTTTCGAGCGTTAGCCCTTCGTCGGAGCGAAGAAGTCGCTCCGACGAAGGGCTAACACTCGAAACGTCAGCTTTTGTAATCATTACGGTGGCTAATTTACCATTTCAACTTTGTTGATATATCCAAATTATTTCGTTACTCCCACCGACGCAGCCCCAAACAGTTTCTTTCGAAACTATCAACCTTTATTCATTAGTATGGAGAATATGCAGACTGATGTTATGATGTAAAGGGTTAAAGAAGAAGAACAAACATCTAGAAGGCTGATAGGCTTAACTTTGTATCTGATTGGTTGAAACATGATGCAACTTTTCTGCATTACTCACAGTGTAAAGTAAAGTAGAGACAATCCCATATTATTTTCAACATTTGAAACTAAAAACTATGGTAAGCACCTACCTCACTTAACAAGAGTCCACTATGAGAGTCAAGCTTCAGCAACCTCGACGTTGAAGTGATGACCAGTAACTGTTTCAGAGAATGTGGTGAAAAACAGACATGGCAAGCAGAATCCACAATTGATTGGTCTGCAGTGATAGTGCTGATGTCTACCCTTAAAACCTGTAAAAAATATCAGTGATTATATACACTCAAGTACAACTTATGAAGGTACAGAATGAAATTATGAGGAAAATGCTAGAAGCCTCACCTCATCCAAAGATCTGACATTAGCAACTGTCACTGTGTATTCTGTTGGTCCAATAAATGCCAACTTTAGGCTGTCTTCACTTACACTCAGTACATGGGGTCCAAACTTAGCACCCATTGCAACTGTGTTGGGTAACATGCGAATTAAATGGAATTCTTCATCACCAGCATCGTACAATGAAAGAGAACCTGAGGAATAAAAGAAATACTTGTTGTCAAGTACAACTGAGACAAATTTCATACAATGTTTTTTTTAGTGTATCGATCACCACCAACAACAAACGAAACCCAAAAGGCATCTGGAAGGATCTACAGGAATTAGGTGGGACACAAAAGTAAGCACTTAAAATAGCTATGCTGGAAACAGACAATGGTAAAGGTAGGAGATCATTATGTCAAAAATTAATTTTAAACTGATTCGATGCTGAGTATGGATGGTGGAATGTTCTTGCTATATTACCTAGTGCCCCTGCACTGTGCATGAACTCTCCATTAGGTGTAAACACCAAGCTTGTCACTTGGCCAGCATGCTGGTTATGTTCAGCTAGCAGATTTGTTGTCCCAACATGGAACACTCTTACACATCCAGACATAAACCCACAGGCAAAGCACTGCCGCTGAGGGTGATATGCAATGGCACAGGGGAGCTCGCCAGGAGCTTGAAAGTCAAACAGCTGTGCAAGAGTGTCAAGATCCCAGATTCTTATTGATTCATCAAAGGACACTGTGGCCAAATAACGGTGAGTGGAATCAAACGACATGGCTGAGATCTTTTGTATGTGAGATCTCATCAGTGTAGAGTAGGTGCGAGCTGACGTATTCAACACACCAAGATTACCCTAAAAGGTGTAATGAAAAAAAGCAAATTAGTATTTACATGAGAAAAGGTCAGCACTTTCAACTTCACAATGAAAGTTACAGACAGTTCATCACAGAGAATTTTATTGAAAGTTTCTTGCCAATGGATAACTTTTTAGCAATGTTGAAAGACTGAGCTCGGCAAATGCTCAAAATAACCTGTTTTGAAATCATTTTCTACATTTAATCGAACACTCAGGGACCATTTGCATGAGATATCTTTCCTCTCCATGTTGGATACACTTCAAAATCTCTTGCCTAATACATGTAAAGCTACTTTTTTCAATAAAGCAAGTGCTTTAATTTACCGTATTTGTTCCTGCTAACACATTAAGTCCATCACTAGAAATGTTGACAGCAGTGATTGGGCCCTCATGTTCTTGAACAAAACAGCATGATTTATGTAATAAGCTCTTTCAGAAACTATTGTAAGTTAATTGTTATGCATGAAAAATTGCCCACACTGCTAGGGCCTACCCCAGCTACCACTGAGTTATGAACAAAAATAGCAATGTTAAGTAAAGCAATGATCCAAGCTGGTAGCTGCAATTTTAGCGATTGCAGATAAGAAGCCTCAAAAAATTAGGGCTCTTACGGAATTGGAACTCATGCTTTCCATTTACTGGTTGGGAAACTACTACTAACTGAGCTACAGTATGAAGCCACACTTTGAGAGCCAAGCTAATTTTAGAGGGTTCATCATTCCTGAGGAGGAAACATTATTCTCTGTTTTATTTGAGTGATTCTGCCCTAAGTGACCATTCAATACAACCACTTCATAGAACTGATTGCTTAATAGAGGTCAAAATTACAGTGATTAAGGGTAAAAAAATTTGGGCTTTCACAACCATCCACTTCTGGTTAAGATTCTCTCCTGCACCTGCAAATCCAACCTTCCATAAAATAGCATGTTACTTGATTGTTTCCACACTTTGATCAGCTTTAACTGGTAGTTAGTAGTAATGTTATGCCAAACTGGATCTTACACAGCTAATTTTAATTTTCTAGTAGACATACCACTGTAAACAGGAAATATTAAGTAAAACATCATACTTACCAGCTTCAAGGAACACAGTGGAAAAATCCAAAGGCCACAATCTAAGAAAACCATCATCTGAGCCAGTGGCACAAAATGACTCATTTACACAGAGTGCATTGAGTCTGATTCCAAACTCAGTTGGAGTTGTACCACCATACTTGCCCAATTGGTTGTTACGAGTTCCAATAGGAAGAAGTCTGAAGACTTTGTCCAGCATGATCTTCTGATAGTCAATCTGATAAATTGTCCCTTGGTTTGTACAGGAATAACTATAACCAAAAACATTGTTAAATATCAATGATCATAGCACTTTTTTTCTGTCTTATAAAAATAAATTAGTTGCTTGGAAAGGCTTAGTTTTAATGTGAAATACTGGAATCTTCTCTTAATGAATGCCTTGGGAATCAAGTGACCACTTCCAAATCCCCTAATTGATATTCTTTTTTATTCTCATCACTTGTCTACTCGATATTGTATCAATATTATAAGGAGAAATTCTATCTTCGTCACTCCTGCAAGTGATGGATGGGAGAGTGAGGTTCATTGATCATTGATCAATGTTACATGTCCAATGTCATAGAAATGTTTAAAAATTTTGCATGAATTTGCATGATTTGAATCAAAATTCTTCCTTCCAACTGTCCTAGATTGTAGATTGGTTTGAGGTGTTTGGTGTTATATCACCCAATACTTTCCCTATTCTTGTTACCTTTTTCCTGAATGTGTTTGTATTGATGGAAGAAGTAACAAGTTAAACATTTCTTCCAATTTAATGTTGGGTTACACTTCTATGTGAACTTTTCTTCTTTGCCATAGTACTTTCAAGATGAGTTATCCAAAGTGCAAGACTTACACTGGCACAACAACTTTACATTTCAATTTAAGATACCAATTTTCCACAAAAATGTACATTTCTTACACTTTTCTAACTGCTGGATCTGTGCTTGTGGGATTTTTAGGTCCATAAGCTATATCAGTGAAATGGACAGAGCCTTGACGACCAAGATCTACTGGACAAGACCTCAAGGAGCCATGGCGAATTCGCCAGAAACGAACGTTGTCATTGCCACAGGAAATCAACCTTAACAAGAGAGATATTAGTTGAATACAAATGTTGCATGTCAATGAGAAATTCAAGCACTTGTAAAAACAATTTAAGTTATACAGCTCATCTTAGAGTATAGCATGATTGTATAACTACACCATATACAAGCAGAACATTTGTAAAAGATTCAAGGGGAGCCAAAGGGTAAAAATTAGAAGAGCATTATGGTAAATATAAAAATGATCTGATAATTTTCCCTTAAAATCCCAAGGTAAAGCAAATTTAGCACTGTGTTCCATGAATGGTTAAGGAGGCTGTTTCAGTTGCTTAACAACAAAATAAAGCTCAATTCAATCCACACAGAAAGTTTCCATGCAGACCAGAGTATATTGAAATAGTAAAATGAACCAATAATTTGACAGAAAGCCAGAATACTCAACAATCTTGAAAGTTATTTTGGATGCTAAAAAAATTAAAATGCAAACAATTAGAAATAAACCATCAATATACTGAGGCCATATTTCCATGGCAGATATGGTTTTATTCTGTAATCTTCTCACTTTGTCCATCTTAGGCAAGGTCTAATACCAGCCAAAATAAACACCCTAACAAATCAATGTCCTTATAAATAATACAAAAGGCTTAAACCAATTTATCTTGTAGTACCCCATCTTTGTGCATAAGATGGTAAAACATGACTTTTCTCAGTTCTTCCAACACCATTCATTACCTGCTATCATCAAAATCTGCAATTCTCATGCGCTGAATATCAATATCAGTGTGTGCTTTGGCAATAATGGAAACCTCTCCACCTCTCATGGCATGACTGACATCCCAAACCACAATCAGCTACACATGTGACAAAGATAATGAAAAGTATTTTCAACGGTGGTCTGGTTAGCTCATGTTGTAGAGTGCCAGAATGCTTGGGAGGTCAAGGGTTCAAGCCCCAGGCCAGGCCAGACCAATACTCAGGGTCTTAAAATAATGTGCTGTCTTTGCTACGACTTCTGCAAATGGTTGGACATTGTATTCTTCTCAAACGAGGACAAAAAACTGGAGGGCCTGTCTCCTGCATCTTCTCTGTACTGGTTAGCAAGGGGTGTTAAATAGCTCAAACACTTATCCCAAAAGGTAGGGAATGTAGTTCCCAGTGTTGTGGTCTGGCCTTGATTCTGATACTGGGGGCAACTGTAAAACTTCCTTCAAAAATTGTAAACTGCTCAAAGCAGTCTGGCCAAAGTCCCCCACAGGGGTTGTAAATTAAATTGGAAGAACCACATGGTGGAGAATTAATACAGATACTGTACTGCACTGCACTATACTGTACTGCACTGCACTGTACTGCATTGTACTGTACGGCACTGCATTGTACTGTACTGCACTTCACTGTACTGCATTGTACTGTACTGTACTATACTATACTATACTATACTGTAATGTGCTGCACTGTACTGCACAGTGTTACTTGCAGTAATTCAAATTATTTTTTGATTAATGGCAATGTTTTTTGTTTAACAATAGCTGGTAAGGGTGGACAACTGCCAAAGATACACTGTACCTCCTTTAACATATCTAAATAAACAATCAGTCAAGTTTTCTATACTGAGCTATTAAGGTTAAGTGGACTAATTATACCTGCTTTCCAAAGTTGTCTTTCCCAACACCACATAAGATGTTGCCACTGTATGAAAGACTTAAAACAAGAAATAAAAACTAATTTAATGAGTTTGTCACAGATTTGTCATGAACCTTGCAGAATGTTTAAATATGGCATGATAAATCAAGTCAGGAGGTTTTATCATTTCTCTGTTTGGATGAAAAAGGAAAGAACTTTATCAAAAAGGCCCATTCTACAACATGATTAATGAAATCTCCAGAAAAGAGATACTTGTCTATTTAACAACTATTCCACTCACACTAGTTGGATATGAGATGATAATAGCCAACTCAGTGCTATGCACCTTGTTGGCTATCTATCATCTCATATCCAATGCGTGCTTGTTGGATATGAGATGACGTTGGATACGAGATAAAGGCCCCCAAGATCTCAGACAAATCTTCTTGACTTTATATTTTGTAAGAAGAAACCAGCTGTTACAATGTACAGATATTAGATTATGGTATATTGGCTCATATACCATAATCTAATATCTGTTTTTCTCCGGGTCCTCCAGTTTTCCTCCCTCCGCAAAAACCAACATTCCAAATTCAAATTCGATCTGGAAACAGTGGACAAGAATAGCCACCCAGTGGATGTCCATTGCTAAATTATTTATTTATTTATTTATTATTTTTTTATTTTATTTATATACCATAATGGCTAAGCCAATTAAAAGTATTGAATTGCATTATCCAATGATCCAGTTTATAATAATAATAAATACTTGATAAGAATGGTGTCATCACTAGAATTTCAAGATTGTTCACACATACCTTATGCAGTGCACATCATGCACCTCAGCTCGAAACATGGCAGTGCACTTTCGTGAGTGGTACCTCCATATTCTGATAACAGAAGGAGATCCAGTCTGAGCTGAAGCCAAAATATCTGTTCGTCCATCAAAGGCCAGGGCTGAAACCTAAAAGGTATTAGAGACGTACTCATCATCTAAATTTAAAATCTCCAAAAATATTTACAAAAGTTTGATAAAAACCCTTAAAAAATCGAAAAACACATTAAATTGTCCATCAGAAGCTAAGAAAAACACACCTCGTCTATGTTTACTTCTCGAGCTTTTCGATAATAATAAAGATGATAATAATGATAATAAAAATGATTATGATAACAGTAATTTTAAGTCTCTTGACAAAGGAAATGTAAAGTCTTCAAAAGTTCAATGTAAAAGAATAAGAAAAATTTACTATAAAAATAATAAAAATAGTCTATAACTGATGAGTTTAAGGAAGTCTTGCTCGACCCTTCTCTACTTCCAGATCCCTGTCTTTAATGTCTAAGTTCCTCCTTCTTGGGGTTCTAGATCCCCATAGACATAGGAGCGCACTCCACATCATCTAAATCATCTTAACTCTCATCATCTAAATCCGCTCATCATCTAAATCCGCTCATCATCTAAATCATCTTAATTCTCTCTTAGTGATATATGAACACAATTAGATATTAGCTAATAAACAAGGTTGTTCATGAAAGCTGTTCAAATCTTTTTTATTAAATCCGTTGGACTTTTTTCCATATGACTTTTGCTTTCCATGGCTTTAAAACCACTTTTTACTAAATGTTATCACAAGACCTCTTTTATGTTTAACTTATTGCAAGATTCTTTTGTTACCAGCTCTGCATCTTTGACTTCAAAAAAGATTTCAAAAGTTTTCAAAGTTTTCTAAAAATATTCACAGGTTTAGTACACTTATTCTTACTGATATACTGACAATTACCTTGTCTGTGTGACCCATGAAAAACTGTTGCTGTCCAGATGACACATCTGTTGTGACAATGATTGCATGACACGGGTACACTATACAAGAACCATTCTTTGTCCACAAAGCCTTGAATAAAAAAAAAAATTCTAACAAGTCATAATTTTTTTTAATTTGGCATTAGTAAGTAAGTAAGTAAAACCTTTATTTAGACACAATGGGTATTGAAGCTGTGCAGTTTGTGGGGTCGTGTATAAAATAAAAAGATGCATAAACAATAGTTGTAATAATTATAGTATAAAATAAGACTTATGTATAAAGATAAGATAACGTCTACATTAATATTATTGATGCAATACTGCATATGTGAAATATATAATGGTCAGCTGTCCAACCTACATTGCCTGAAATTGTTCTTGATTCCCTCCTTTGAAAGACAAGCATAGCATTCTAGCAAGTTTCCTTCAGGCTTACAGTTCACCACAACCCATTTACACCCCTGGGTGAAGAGAAGTCTGGTGAGAGTTGAGTTTCTCATCAACTTTCACAGCACTATGAGCTGGGAATAGCTTGAGCACAGACCCAGGCTGTTCAAAGGGTGGATAATACTATCAGTTTATAGTTTATTAGCTTCGCCAACAGGCAGGGACACCGCAACAGCTTGCACCAATTAGTGCGGGCCCAGTAAACCCACCCATCCCACCCCAGGAGAGGACATCCATCACACAGAAATCTCGTGTGGGAAATTAACGTCTCCTATCCCTAACCATGCAGGAGACGGGACCTACAGTTTATTCATCTTTATCCGAGAAGACTAGTATATCTATCCATTTCTTGATAATATAGAAAGGTAGCAAATTCTCCTCAGTTATTTTAAGACCATGAGTATTGGTCTGGCCGGGGCTCGAACCCTCGACCTCCCGCACAACACAATCCGGCGCTCTAACCAATTGAGCTAACCTGAGGTTAAATCTCAATCTAACAGAGCAGAACATTTTGTTCACAGTTTCTTTGGAAACTTGCCCCCTTTATCCATTGGATACCTTTACCCCCTATTGAACAATCCCACCAGATCACTAGATCCATAGGGCACTATGTACACTAGCCACATGGCCAGACAAACAGAAAATATTTGGTTAAGCACAGCACGCACCTCACAGTAGGTACCACCTCCAAACCCCACAACTCTTTTCAGAGACAGAATGGGATCTGGTTTGAGAGCCTGAAAAGAAAATAATTGAGTTATAAAAAGAAGTTTCATGAAGGAGAAGTAGTCTCTTTGAACTAAGGGTGAGATAAAAGCATTCTTAAGCTAACTGTTATATATTATTGGACTTTAGTGTAAAGGATAACTGCGGCAAGACTCTTCAGTACAACAATAGAATAATAGGTAATGTATAGAGAACAGTATGGAGAGCTTGCAAACTGATCTTAGAGTATATGTGTAAAGGGCTAATTTGTTTTTTAATAATTCAAATGACGTAGTCTTTCTCACCGTGAAGTTTCCTGCCTTAGAGGCCTTTGGTATTTCCACTCTTTCCAACTAAAATCAGAATCAAATGTAAAAAAAAAAAAAAAAAAGGATCAGAGATAGCCAGTTTAAGAAAATAAATTGCATAGTTCTAATGATACAAAGTTTATCTGTTGTACCTTCTCTTGTTTTTTCCGTTGTTGAAGATTACTGACAGATTTATTTGGATGTGCATAGACATGTACTTCTCCAAAATTTGGATCTGCCGCCTGTGCACCTTGGATCCCTACTGCTGCTGGTAGGGCAGTAGGAACAATGTGTTTGGGCTTTATTGGGTGCTGCTTGTGTGGTTTAAGTCTGTCCACTAATGCTATTCTTGAGGCTACTGCTTGGCGTGTCTGTAAAAATATACAGTTGGTGGGGAAAAAAATTATCATTTACTGAAATTATTCATTGTTCTAAAAATTAATGACAAAGTTTTAATGTCAGTCTGATGATGAGATGAATACTATTATAATAGTAAATTTCTTATCAGCCTCAGTGAATAAATTTTAATTTACTCCCCAACTCAAATGAGTTTTGGATTGGAGAAGACTGTGTTGTGTGCCATGGGTTAGAACTCTCAAAAGAAAATAATTTGTCTTATCATATTGCTGGCAGTGCCCATGAGCAATATGAAGCAAATCATGTATTCTGATTGGCCAAAAGGGCAAGATGGGCCAACCTCACATGCTCTGGATTGTTCGCTTCAATCTAGCACAAGAAAAAAAAAATTGCATGTAGTGGACTTACAAAGTTTATCAATTTTTGGACAAAGTTGGCAATGGAGTTGCAAAAAGGGCAGAAGAAAGCGAGAACAAGGAAAATATAAAAGACTCTTGTGGGTTTATCGTGCAACAAACACAGGCGGCTTTTCTTTCCTGGCTCTCAAGATAAACAAGTCATTCTTCGTTAGTAATAAAGCGAAATCTTTCTGCTTCAGTAATAGTAAATCCAATAGTGACCAAGTTTATTCTGTCAAGATGGCTGGGTATTACCCTCATCCTTTTTGTTTTGTTTTTTTTGCATTTTGATGGACCTCAACTTTGTCTTGGTCCACGTAATGCATAAAAGAACTCAACCAATATCCAGGCATCTTGACCTCAGGCTTGGTCAATAATGCATATATTTTGAGTTGGGAGCTAGGTTTAAAAAAACAATTACTGATTGGCCCATGTGAAACAGCAAGTTTTGTTTCGCTCGGAGCCATTCACTAAATGCTTATATTGTACACTTGTTGTACACAAGCCATTTCCCTTGGCATACCTTTGCTTCACCCCCTAAATACTGAGATGTTTCTTGGGAAAGTTTTGTCCGTGAACCAACTTGACTGACATGATTCACTCCGGTTGGTCTTTCTTCCCTCATGGTGGGAGGTTGCTTGTCATTAGCATGCTGTAATGTTGACTTCATATTTGCCATGATTCCAAATTTTGCAATTTTGGAATCAGGAGGGAACTTGATATAGTCAAATAACTGGTGCCAATCTGCTCCCTTGGCTAAAGGAAATGCCATTTCCCTTGGCAAAGGACTAATTCCTTTATCTAACAAGCCTAGTTTTCTGGCTTCAAAAGCAGATATACCAGGTGCATAATCTATGTCACTAGTAAAAAGTCCTTTGAGAAACATGTTGGCACACAAGTGAATGTTTTTCATGTAAGAATACTGGCGATTCAAGTAAACAGACAGGATGTATCGAAAATCTAGCACCAGAACAGTCCAGCGGGTCGTTTGAGATGTGGTGCCCACAAGACCTGATAAAGAAATGCAAACAGGAGAAATGAAAAGCATAGTCAAGAAATATACTACATATAAAAACTCTTTTAGTTTTTAATTCCATCCACATTTTATTAGTCCAAATGTTATAATTATTGAATGATATATATCAAATATAATGAATGCATATGAAGTTCATATATATGCAGATATATATCAAGTAATATATCATTATCATGCATTCACTTAAATAAATTACTCAAACTCTCAAATGTTTATGAAAACCAAACACTAACAAGTCTGAACACTTGGGTATCATGCATCTTTAATTATGTTGACAAAGGCTGGAAAACTGAAAAAAATCATTCTACCTTTTACTAATTAAAAGGACAAAAATGTATCTTTCAAATCTTCACCTATAGGCTTCTTTTCCAATAAACAAAATGGTTCTCTTTTCAAAAATTAAGTAATAAGCATTATTTAATTCATGTATCATAGTTTACCCTGTGTAATGCAATAGCATAACTCCATTCTCAACTACGTCAACACATACAAAACCCACCATTCACCTATTTGTTCCAATTAAGGGCTAAAGTTCGGAGTGTCAGCTTTTCAAAATATGATACGTCCATTCATTGACCTTTATCAGCTTGTGGATGGTAACCACATAATAGCATTAATATTCCACTTGCCCACCAATCCAGTATGACAGCTCCTTAAGAACTATAATAATAAAAGGTTGTGTCTGCTCACATTTATTTACACCTGTATACTAACTGATCCTAACACAATCCTTACTTGTTATAGTGCCTGTCTCACTGAGGGTGACTTCATCCACTGAACCAGGCGGAGGGCTGGAGACAAATGGAAACTGCAGCCATGTTGAAGTGGACTTAAACTCTTTGAACATATTTGAGAAGGAAATCCTAATGGTAAGCCCATCATCTGTTGCTAAATCCACATGGACTACGAAATACTTTCCAGCAATCGGTCGGAATAGACAGTACAGATATCTACCAGTCAACCCCAGTGACTGAGTGCTGGTGCGAGGGAACTGAATGAAGTTACTGGCAGGAATCGATCCAGTGATTCTGTAAACTGTGCCTTTCACCTGTTTGTCCTAAATAAGGAACAAAAGGCATTATAATTTCACATCAGCAGATAAGAACTTCCATGGTACCCAGGCCTCTGGATAAACTTATTAGACTAACTTATTAGCCTAAATTATGGCTAGTAAACAAGTCTTATTTTACTAGTCAAAACTAAATTTGTTCTGGCAAGTGTTTTTCATGCACATTTTCACCACCTTGTTGTAAGACGGCCAAAACGGTCGATGAAAGAACAAAAGATCCGAGGGAAGATTTACAAGTTTATTACACAGAAAATAAATGCAACCGTACAAAAAAACGGGAATGAGTGACACAAAAGCTAGTATATCTCGGAATCCGTTTTAAGGACACTCTCAGGAAGGCAACAAATCAACTGAACTTATTGAGCAAATGGTTGTAACTTATAGTAAAATACAGGAAAAGGTAAAAATAACTTAAAACCAAATTTGGGTTAGGAGTGGTCAACAAAACAGGAATTACATAAGGGAAACCGGTGTTTACTCTTACACAACAGGACAAGGGTAGGTACTGGAATAATACAATTAACACATTACTAACACAATTAACACATTACTAACACAATTAACACATTACTAACACAATTAACACATTACTAACACAATTAACACATTACTAACACAATTAACTCATTACTAAAATTACTGACAAATCACTAAAATTCCAGAAAATAAAATAAACAGATCAAACAAACATGTTTAAAGTAGAAAACAAACATGTTTAAAGTAGAAAATAAGCCTAAGTGACTCTGTCACATTGTTTTATGGGAGTGGTTGTTTTTGGACATTTCTTTTTAATTCCAGTTAATCTGCTCACAGTTTCTCCATTCATTAGTTTCTATTCTCTCATTAGCTTTTAATTACTTAATCAGAATAATTCTCAATTTTGTTTCTATCTAGAAGACTAGTACTCCATTCCTTCACGACTGTCACTAACCCCATTGGTTGGTGAAAGTACAAAATCTACCATCCAAAACTGAAATTTCACTAGACTGTGGCTTGTTGGCTACTATTAGCCTTGAGTCCTGGTAACCTTTAACATGAATGTACGCTTAAACAGACAAACTACATTGAAATATTGCTATTACTATTATCTGTAACTCCAATTAAAAGAGTTTAATGAAGGGCATTTTTGATGGAGTTTCAAATTAAACAAAAACCATTGGTGTTCTCTGATACAAATATTAAGCTTGCATTCAGAGAAATCAGATGACAATTCCATTTCTTGAAGAAAAAGGAAGTACAAGAAAAAAGAGAGTTACTTCTATCTGTAGTTAGTATAATTTCAGAGCTGAGCAAAGAGTTTCCAGCTATCTGATTGGTCAAGTGGTTCCTTGTATGACGCTATATAAATCGGTCAATGCGGTTTACATAAAATGTTAAAATAAAATGTTAATAAATGTTATTAAAATGTTATGATTTTAGAAATTTCTCTGTTGTTCAGCTCTGAAATTATACTAAAACAATTATTCACCTTGGGTTCGGTGAATATCGTTGATTAATCCCCGAGACGAAGTCAAGGGGATTATTCAACAATATTCACCTCGCCTTTAGCGAATAATTTTAACATATTATTCTATTCATGTTTGGCTTACCATAATAGTTGAGACCTCTCCTTCCTTGGAGCATTTCTTCCATTCTCCAATGTTAAAATGTTTAAACAGATTCACATTTGGATGTTGCCAAACTAAGAATAGAATATGAGAATACAAAATTTTTAGATTTACCTGATTCCAGTGGTTGAGCAAAGAAGTATTTAACTGAAGGTCCGAGGATCAAATCTCTGATCGTTTGCTATGTTGTTACTTATCTTACATGGATAATAACACTAGTTGTCGCAGTAGCAATAGGAAAGGCATTCTATTGGTTCTGTAGAACAATGGCAATCAGAGCGTGTAAAGTTTCACATTTACTTTATAAAATTATTATAATCGCACATGTGTTAAAAACTGCGGCTGGATACGTACACAGTTGAATATCTATTATATGACTCACTCTCGTATCAAACCTGACATTAAGTGCAAGCCAAAAATTACCCTGAACTGAATATAATATTTTTCAGAAACTTTCTACACTTTCGTTGAACAAACTAGAATAAAACTGGCTACACGCCAATAAAAATTAAAATTATAAATTAAATTAATCAAGTTTAATTCAGTTATTCAAGCTCAATAAAAGCAAAGCAACCAGGGTAACTTACATTTCGACATCTTCAATTTCCTTCTTAAGTCCCTTCCTCAGTTTTATTCATTTTCTTTACCCTCGAGGATTCAAAAAGGCTTGTGTAAATTCTTCCAAAGTTTCGTGGAGGTTCGCGCCATATTTTCAAAGTCAAGATTATACGCGTGACGAAAATCATACACCGCTAATCAACAATGCCTGCGGGCTCACTTGGTAACAGCAGAAACAAACATGGCGTCGAACAGACAACCAGTTGCTAAAGGTGGTTTGTGGTCATCACAGTCAGCTCCAGTAAGCAAGGAGACTCAAAATCTGCTAAAAGGTAATACTGTATATATCAGAGAAGCTCCTCAAAGATTTTAAAACTTCTGTTGTCATTTTATGACCGAGACTTTTCTTTGACAGTTATGATGGAAGAATCGAAGTTGACAAACTTTCAACGGAGACAGTTACAAGACAGCATGAAAAGTGAGTTTTGTTTCTAAGTATTTTCCTCCTTTAAATGACTATGGGTTTCGTTTCAATTATGAATACAAGTCGTATTTGATCAACATATCCTATCCGATGCTTTCAAGATTTTCTTCTGCATTTTACTTTTAAAACCTAACGTAGATGTGTAGTAATTTTCTGTAGGTACTTGTCTTTTAATGACGGTATTTTTAGCAACATGTTCAACTTTTTTCGCTCCCAGATGCGATTAACATCATTTCATTGTGAACACAATATACAGGTGATGATTGAATACAAGCTGGTCAGCTAGAGGAATTCATGTTAATCCTTGAACCCGTCGAGAGACTAAGATCTAATTTCTCTTTATAGTGTCACCACTGAGTCAAACGTTAAGGTCATGAGAATAAAGGAAATGATCATTGACCAGAAAAATTCTTGTTTGTGAAACAAAATCCTTTTCCATACTATAGGAAATGTATAGAGAACAATATGGAGAATATGCATACTGATATTAGTATTGACAACTCTAGTGTAAAGAGTTAAGGAACCACACAGTTACCCACATATTATATGACAATGACTTCATAGTACCTGATCGTGAATTATTCACCTTGAATTCTCCTGACTCAAGTCAAAAATAAATGTATACCAGTTAAAGGAGAGAGTTTCAAATCAGGTCATGGTGGTTTAATGTTTCATTTCATCAATGGATTTGCCAAGGGTCCTTTAAAATTTTAATAACTAACCACCATATTGTTGTAATTTTCTAGAGGGTCAATCTCTGCCTGTTGCCTGTAATCCAACAACAAGTAGAAATGAGAGAGTACAGCCCACAAGCTCACCCAAGAAACCATTACCCAAAGTGATGAATGCAAGACACCTTTCAGGAGGAAAGAAGACAAAGGAGACAATTGATATACAAAAGAATGTGGAACCACAGGAAATTTATCGACCAGCTCCAGGAAGTATGTTCAATTTGCTCTTGGTTCATGACTGTTTTTTTTTGTTGTTGTTTTTTTTGTTAAAGGAGACTTGTTTACCTTACCATACTTCTGAGCAGGCTCTCTAGGTTTCTTATCACTAGCAAAGCCAATGGTAATGTATGGATAAGGAGATTAAGAGGAGCAACAGTCCCTCACTGACTCTGCTGATGACTTCTGCTCAGGTTGTTGAAATGTCATTCACCACTACCAACAACAGTCCTGCTTATGACTACACTCACCCGGTTGATCAGACTACATTATCAAATGAATAAAGGCTGATAGTTTTGAAAGAAACTGTTTGGGGAAGCGTCGGTGGGAGTAACAAAATAATTTGGATATATCAACAAAGTTGAAGTGGTAAATTGGCCACCGTAACGATTGCAAAAGCTGACATTTCGAGCGTTAGCCCTTCGACGGAGCGAATACACTATCAAAAGCCACATACAAGACACCAAACAAGGAGCTTCTCTGTGGGCTTCTGTCCCAACCAGCGACCAATTTTCTTTAATTTATGTAAACACATCTGTTCTTTAGGGATAAATTTTCAGCTAACGTTTGTCAGAAAATAAGGGTTGGGTAAGTTCCCTCAAGTCTGATGTGAAAGTAGCTGACCCAACCTAAACTTGAAATTCATGGGAGAACTCAACCATTTATTCCAGATCCAATTAAAAAAATGATGATTTGTTACTTTCTAGAATTGATTTCAGAGAAAGATAAAAGAAGACTTCAGAATGTGATGGCATATGGTGAGCATGGGAAGGACATAGAAGATGTTCCAACACAGAGAAGACGACCAGCCAAAGAAATGAAACCAGAAAAAGAAGTTGATAGATTTGATGAGAGTAAGCACACCCTGAATGTTGGTAGATGTTGACTAAAATAAAAACAAACAATATAACAGCTTTCTTGGACTCCTTTTAGTTGTCTATTCTTATATTCAAAGTAATTTTGAGAGTTGACATTGTTGTAAAAGGTTGCTTCACATGTGAGTTTGTTGCTTTTAAATTCTAATGACTTCAATCACCACAATTTTTTTCCAAAATCTCACCCTCTGATACATCAGATGTTTGGACTGTAGTTCATTAACACTCCTTTAATAATTTGTTGATTTTTCTTGGTGCAGTTCTTCAGGAAATAGAGGAGCGCAGAAGTTTTCTAGATGAGATGGAGACTCTTGGAGAAGGAAAAAAATACAGAACCATAATAATGACAGAGATATCACAGGTAAATTATTGAGTGAATGGAATGAATTAAACACCTGGGGAGGGTTCAAATAGTGATTGCTTCTAATCCTACCAATAAAGGTGTATATTAGACCAGTAATTATAGTTCATGCCGTTCTATCTTGTTAAGGGGCAAAACTGAACACATTTAAGCAGGAAAACTCTCTGCATAGCTTAATCATGTTTTGAACATAGATCAAGAACAATTCTGTGTGCATCTTTTAAGAAATAGGGATTAGTCCATTCAAAGTACCCACAAATGATTTTAATTCACAAGTTGCAATGCATAAAAAAAAAAAAACAAACAGGAGAGCACAGTAAATGAGTAAGTTTTTTTTATGCATTGCAGCAAGTGAATAAGCACTTCCCATGGTATGTTTTTATTTCATACACACTGTGATTTTTTCTTACTGAGTGATACATTCAAAGATTGGAAGCAAACAACTATGAAAATACATAGTTCATCCAATCAGAGACACTAACAATAATACTTCGCTGTGTAAATCTCAGTATGTATGGATTAAATATTCTTACACCAAAAATGTCCAAGATAACAGAGCCTCTAAAAGCTACCTACCAGTGAGTATTTTAGCCAGTAGTGACATTTACAGCATTTTAAATCCCTTCAGGCAGTGTCAACATTTTAATTATGTATTATTTTGTTTTTTAAATCTTTTACTTACAGAAAATAAGGGAGCTTGAATTAATAGATAAAGAAAGAAGCAAAGAGCTTGATCTCGCCGAGTAGCAAGAGCATCAGCGGCATCAGCTGAGATAGTGAAGAGTGGCAACATGTTTGTATTTTAAAATAAATTATTTCTCATGACTTATGTACCAGAACAAATTCAGCTTCGGCTTCTAGAACATACAGTAAACAAGTCTGATATCTGGTTGTGGATTCATGCAAAATTGCTATGTTCCCATCAGTACATTGAAATATATTTTTTTAAGCCAGTAAGTATGGGTATGGCCCAAATTGGGGTATTATTTTTGACACTGACCTCTTCTTACAGACATAAAAAAATATTTTTCCTATCAGACAAACTGAATAAAGAAAGACGTGTAAGAAATTGGAAAGGTATTGTTTTTGAGTATATGTTCTTATTTCTGAAGGGAAAAGCAATCATGGTGCAATAGCTATGGGTATCCATCCCCGCCAAAATTCAAACTTGTCGTTCAAACATTTACTTGTTCAATTCAAACTTTCAATTCATCACTTCAAACATCGAATTCGTCAATCAAACATTCAATTTGTCAAGTCAAACATTCAATTCGTCACTTGAAACATTCAACTCGGCAATTTAAACGTCCAGTTCGTCAATCAAACATTCAATTCTTCACTTGAAACACTCATTTCGGCAATTCAAAGATTCAAACGTCCCATTCGGCAATTCAAAGATATAATTTGTCAATCGAACATTCACTTCGTCATTTCAGACATTCGATCGGCGTCTCGACGATCCAATTCCTACATTCGGTAATATTGACATTCAATCAGTACTTTGAACATTCACTCTCGACGTTCTAAGTTTCGACATTCAAACTTTGAACATCCAAACTCAGCGTCCGTTTGGTCTGGGTACGAGAATGTGTCTCAGGCCTCTCTCCGTCTTTTTCGTGAAAAGGGCGTGAAATTTGTTGCTCTCCGGGCAATTGCACTTTTCAGGCACTCATTATGGCTGGCCGAGAAAGTACGATTTTGACCGTTTTACAGGATACCCTACAAAGGCTAGATAATTTACAAGGTTCTGACGATTGCAATAGTCTGGTTGTCCGTTTAGAGTACTTGAACAGGTCAATCGTAAACGACGCAGAACTCCCTGACTCGTTTGCACGTGGCCTTAGATCGGCCGTAGACTGTTTAAAGGATGTAGAGCGCGAAATGGATGTTCGATCAAATGATTGCAATGGAACCAAAATTTACAGCGGTCGTCCGGGACGACCTTCCTTCGACATAAAGGAAGGACAACTGTCCTATCTCGTTGATAGTGGCTTCACCGTTCCCCAAATAAGCGAGTTGTTAGGAGTATCATGATCAAGAAGGACAATAGAGAGAAGGATGTCCCTCTTTGATATTACCATTTCAGGTGAGGACAAAGCTGAATTTTGAGTATCATTTTGAATATAAAGCTAATGCAGTGGTTCATAATTTTATGTCTAGTTAGAATTAGATTTACCAAATCCATACGTACCACTCCCCGAGAAAAACGCGAGGGTAAGTAGCCAGAAGTCAATGCATTATTAAAATGCAGTCGGAGACCAGACTTCACCTCGAGGCTCTGGGGAATAAACCTACAGAAATGCTTGTTTTATTCAATACATCGAATTTGGTCTAATCCTTTAATCAATGGTATACAACTCTTTAATACGATTCCATTTTTTTTTCTGCTCACAGGGACATACTGTGTAATTGGCGAACATGAACTTGATGTCCTGGTGAAAAGCATACAGCAACAGCATCCAGGATTGGGCCTAAGAATGCTCAGAGGTCATCTGAAGAGCAAGGGGTACCGAATTCAAAGAGAGAGAGTTAGACAGTCACTTCTTCGGACTGTTCCAACTGGTGTTCTGCAAAGGTGGAGGCAGTCTATACGACGGCGAGTGTACAATGTGTGTTCCCCTCAGGCACTATGGCACATAGACGGAAATCATAAGTTGATAAGGTAGCTGAAGGGTGGATTTGTGCCAAAAATAATACATTTGGTTTTGGTATTTTGAAATTAAAGAAAGGTACTTCCTTAGGAATGATTAAAATCACATTGATTAGACCTCATCTCTAAACAGAAAATATGGACACTGCCAAAGATTGTAGCACATTTTGTAATGCTGCGTTCAGGCCTCAGAGAGGCAGATTGCAGAGGCTGTCAGACAAAATGGTGTGACCCCATCCTTCAGACGAATAGTGTACTCACCTTCCAGTTTGCCTAGGCCCTGAAAGAGCATCGGGTACTCCTTCACAATGTTCTCCTTTACGTCCAGTCGAGGTGGAAAATCAGGAGACCGCGTATGCTCGACTGGATTGACTCTGTAGGTTCCTGGTATTTCATGAATAAGGCCAAAGCTGCGGATTGCGGCTATAACGAGAAGCAGTTTGGATGCCCCTTTGACAATGTATACTCTTTCCTGGACTCTGGTTTTGTGCAAGGCAAGAGTCATAAGCACAAATCCAAGGGTCCTCAGGGGAACATCTGCTCCAACAAGCTCTCTGTCTGCTTTTGATAATGGCCCATACGATTCCTTGTTAAGGGACTTCGGCATTACAGATACTTGAGCACCAGTGTCAATACACCATGTTAGCTCCTGGTCTTGAACCTTAAGCTTGACATACCAACCAGAGTCAGAGGTGGAGGTTTGATGAATACTGGCTGGTTCTATGGTGGTTGTTAGAGGTAAGGAAGTTGAACTGGGCGTCGTAACTCCTCCAACAAATGTGGGGCAAATATCACCCTCAGTTTCTGAAACTTGACTAACCAAGTTAACAGGTGTACTCCTGCATATTTCAGGAAAATGTCCAATTTTGTTGCACTTGATGCATCTCGTTATTGCAGCTGGACAATTCCTCCTGCCTGGACGGTGCTGGTGGTTTCAGTATCCGCAATTTTTGCCGCGTGACTGGAGGGGTATCTTCTTAGAATCTTGCTTGCTTCCCTTATAAGCGCCGTTTTCGCCGTAAGGAGCTATCTCTCGTTTTGTGATACTCTCGATCTCGGCGGTTTTTTACTCATGCAACTCACGTTTCGTAGCTTCCTTCAGTGATAGTATTTGAATAGTCCTGTCCAGTGAAAGGGCTGCTCCCTCGTCGTAAATTTTGAGCTTGTAGCTGTCTTCCTTGCAGGAAAAGGTAAGTTTGTCCCTTACCGCTTGCTCATAGAAATTGGCGGGAAACTTGCACTCAGCGGCTCTTTCTTTATCAGTGACAATTTTAAGAATCAAAGGTTTAAATTTATGTCGAATCTCGTGTGAGGTGAAGCCAAAATTTCTCTCGGAGCATGAGTTGAGGGTCTCGTTTGTGAAAGTATTCGTTGAACTTTGCTAAGACGGTCGCATAATCGTCAGGATTTTCGGCCGGGAGTTTGTCTTCTCCTCCCGCGGGATCGTCACGCTCGGGTAAGTAAACAAAATTTGAGTAGATTTCCAGGCAAGATTCACCGATGTGATTCAATAGCAGTCCTACCTTCATTTCGTCCGGTTTCTTCGACGCTCCGGTTGCCTTGAGGTAGATTTCGAATTTCTGTTTCCATTTTCCCCACGAAAAGGCCGGATTTCCCGTCGAAATCTCCAGGGGCTCTGATGGTTTTACGAAAGGCATGCCTTCCGCCATCTTGTTTGAGACCACGTGCGAGGCACAACAAGTTGATTCGTCTTTTGTTTCCCCTTGCTTTGTCCAGTTGATCCGCTTGAAAAATGGTTTTGGCTAGTATTCGTATCCTGACACCATGTTATATTCGGTACACGAATTCTCAAATACTACACAGAGCGGTGAGAACACAAGCTTTTGATAATTCCTCTCGGGTTCTTCTCTGCCGCTTGCCGGTCAGCTGCCTTTACAGGACTTCATGTTACTACAAGGGGTACTGTGGACAGTCCAACCCTGGAATCCACAACAGTTGCTGGTAAGGCACGTGGAGTGCTTGAAGTGCTTGAAGGAGCATTAATGCTGATGTTCTCTTCAACAGCTGTAAGTTGCCTAGTCAAGTCAGCCAGTAAATCTCTGCACCTTTGCAACTGTGACATATTCTGTGAAAAAAAGGGAAAAGACAATGAAAACAGCCCTTGGTATATATTCTAAAAATCTTAAACTCCCATACACCCTATTCCAAAAGTGGCGCCTATTTAAATATACCTGTACTTGTATTTGAGTTAGCCCTTATTGCCCCATTCTCAATCTCGAAATTCAAAGGAATAGATTTTCTTAAAAGAGGCAATGAGTGCTAATTTAAATAAAACCAGAGAATATTTAAATTACCCCATTTGGGAATAAGGTGTATTAGTTACACATAATGGGAATAAAGAGATTACGGAGGTTTAAAGTGCACCTAAACCCAAAAATTTTTGTTCGCTTAACGAAATAAGCGTATTTTCTGGAGTATTTCTGTGCAAAACTTTTTTTATTTGCTCAAATCCTCAATTTTCTGTGCCCAGTCAAAATACAGAAAATCGGCCGCCATCTTGCCCCACGACCGAGCTTAAAGAGGAATGGCTCTAGCGGGTAATGTGACGTCAAATCGAGAACACGAAAGTCTGCATTTCGCACATTTTCACTTGTTTGGGAAGGTTGTAGTCGACATTGTCCGAAAATATGCCGACTAAGTGTGTTGTAGGAGGATGTAGCAACATGCGAAATTTGCAAGAGGGTATCGCGCTTCATACATTCCTCATACAACACATCTATTCGGCATATTTCGGAAAATATCGATAACCTTCCCAAACAAGCGAAAATGTGTGAAATGCAGACTTTCGTGTTCTCGATTTGACGTCACATTACCCGCTAGAGCCATTCCTCTTTAACTCGGTCGTGGGGCAAGATAGCGGCCGATTTTCCGTATTTTGACTGGGCACAGAAAATGGAGAAAAGGAAAGATTTGAGCAAATTAAAAATTTTTTGCACAGAAATACTCCAAAAAATAAGCTTATTTCGTTAAGCGAAAAAACATTTTTGGGTTTAGGTGCACTTTAAGAAGACAAACTGTTATATAAGATCATTGAAAACTTGCAAGGTGGCTATTCCTAGAATATGGTAGTTGGGTCTTCTGTGGCTCTATAAATACCCAGTGGGAAATACCACACCTTTCCTGGAATATTATAGCAATGTTGTTTGAAGTGGAATTTCATCGTTGTGTTCAAAGTCAATAGTGAATTAAATATTGTTGTGTCTACCATTCAGGTACTGTAAAAACCTCAAAGCATCATTTCTGAGGTGGCCATAATAACCATGTAGCCAATCTGAAGGTTGAGGCTTTCTGCCCGTTTAGTTGCACAATAAGGTTAGGTATTATAACTACATTTCACATTACTGACATCGTACAAAACAATACCATCCCTTATCTTTTTTTGAGGTCCACCAGTTGGGACCAAAGTGGCCATGTGGATATGTTGTGGTTCAATTTTATCATTGGTTTAAATTTTATTTCCCATTGTTCCACACCAAGTATCAGACATAACCATGCCCAAATACAAAGGAAAAGAACATTCAAACCAAGGATAAATTTAAACCACAACAGATAAAATTGTGTCGTACAAATAACTTTTGACGTACTTTCAGCACATGTACTAACCGGTTCTCAATACGCAGCCCCAATAAGAATAAGCGAGATTGAATTTATATTAGAAATTTAACAGAAACATTAAGGACCGGCTATTGAAACGAAGTTTAGGCGAGGTTTATTAAAACCTCGGGCTAACTAGACTTCAATTTGCTCAACCCAAACAGGTACGCGTTCTTCACCACTATTAAACTCAGACCTCTCAGGTCTCACGATTTTGTCGTGAGACTCACGATTTTCAGTTCAATCTCACGGTCTCACAACGAGACAGACAAATCTCACGATAAATAGAGGCGCAAGCTGAAAGGATAAATTTTCTGTATAATTAATTTTTGGCTTGCTAGTGGTGAGTTTTTTGGTACCAATTCTGTGCAAATCCATAACAAACTAAGCTGTTACGTTCTTCATCCGTCTGTTCGCTGGAAACACCGTGAGTCGTCCATGATCATATATAGAACACCTGTTCCAAATTAGAACATCATAACCAGACTCTCGCATTTTGAGTTTATTTCTGTGTTGATAAGGTCCACGTATGTTTTAAGTAAATTATGAGCAGGACAAAAAACACTTTCTCTTAATTTAAGAACCTGTGTTTACTTGGTTTTGTCTGCCGGTCGACCAATCTCCAGATTTTTACTGAAATCTCCAGATTTTTTTAACATCAGTCTTCAGATTTTTGGTGTCTTGAGGTTGAGAGGTTTGTTTTGAACTGTAAAGCCAAGCTGGCATATGCCACAGACTAATTTAAATCAAACATATCTTTCCTTACCTTTATGATTATAATTAGAATCTCATGGCCCATTACCATCCTTAAACCACGGTCTAAGTTTGATTTCGATTAAATAATGGGCCCTAATTAAGTCACTAACCGCAACTGGCGACGCCAAACGTAACTCACGAAAAAGACGGAGAGAGGCCTGAGACATTCTCGTACCCAGACCAGACGGACGCTGAGTTTGAATGTTCAAAGTTTGAATGTCGAAACTAGTAACGCCGAGAGTGAATGTTCAAAGTACCGATTGAATGTCAATATTACCGAATATAGGAATTGGATCGTTGAGACGCCGATCGAATGTCAGAATTGATATTTCAACCGGCGAATTGTCGAATTGAATGTTGGAATTGACGAATCGAATGTCTGAAATGACGAAGAGAATGTTCGATTGACAAATTGAATCTTTGAATTGCCGAATGGCACGTTTGAGTGTTTCAAGTGAAGAATTGAATGTTGGATTTAAAAATTGAAAGTTTGAATCGCAGAGTTGAATGTTTCAAGTGACGAATTGAATGTTTGACTTGACAAATTGAATGTTTGATTGGCGAATTGGATGTTTGAAGTGACGAATTGAATGTTTGAATTGAACAACTAAATGTTTGAACAACAAGTTTGAATTTTGGCGGGGATGGATACCCATAAATAGCCACCAACACAAGAACAGAGAACAAACAAACAAACAAACAAACACTTGCAAAAATATTCTTTACTGAAAGTTCTACATGTATTTGATATGTACACTGTTAACCTCTTAATGTGAGATAGATATTTCTGTATAAAATATACATTTGTTTGTGTCATACTTAAAAAATACTAACATGAATTTTCATACAAACAGTTCACCATGTATCACCCTTCAAGTTCAAAACACTTCTGTTACTTTAATTTGAAACACAATATGGAAGTGTGTCAAAAATTATTGCATGCCTTCCAAAAATAGAGTTTACAGGAATGACATTGACATGCAAGATAAATAAAAAGTTAATCCTGATTAAAATCTTGCACTAAGCAAGGCTTGTAAACCAACCCTTTCAAAGAATATGACCCAACAGTGGCTATGAACTCGACACCATAGTGTCTTAATACTCAATTTATAAATTAAGTATTTTTATTAGATGGGACATTTTTAAAAGCACCAAAGTAAAGGAAAAAGAATCTCTTTTTTTTTTTTTTTTTTTAACCCAAATTCTAACCACCTCATAATCATCAAAAGCACAGAAATTTCAACAAAGTCCAGCACTGCTGGTGAAACTAGTAATCTACTCTTGCAGAGATGAATTGTAATGACCAGTCCACAAAGGTAATGTGAAACTATGCAGGATGTTCTCAACTGATCCTAATAAAAAGTTTGAAAAATAGAAACTAGAAAGTGTACTTGTATGAGAACTGTGACACCACCTTTCTGTGTCAAAATCTTAAGTTCAAAACTAAAAAAAACTGTTGAAATGAATATTTTTTTTGCAACCATTCAGAGACTTCCATAAAATGCACCAAAATTGAAAGATTTTACAACAGACAAGCATTTCTTAAATTTGCTCAAATTATTGACAACACTAGAGAATGTTACCTTAGTATCTACAGTTTGTTACTTTACACTGTGCTTGCTACTGAAAGGTGTTTATAATAAGGTCCTTTAGGAGCCTTCCAGATATTTTTATCACTATTCGAAGAACATCCTTTGTCACCTGTGACTGCTGCTGCTAGCAATAAAACCTTGAAAATGCAACCTTGGTACAATCTGGTCTCTGATCCCAGCTTTTTTCAGGCACTGCAACTATACCTTTTGAAGTACAAAGCGATATTAGTGTGGAACAAAATGTAACAAAATCTATTATTAAATTGTGTTCATAGACAGGAAACTTAACCCTTGCCATGCCTCCTTCAACCTAGGAATGTTAATGGCTGCCAAAAACTTTCCAGGAAACATAAGAAAATTGCCTGCAAGTTACTTATGACGGTCTAGCCCTTCACTTAGGAGAATGAGCAAAACTCAAGTCTACTCGTGCTTGTAAACTGCACTATGCTCTGGGAGTTCAAGAGGTTGGAGTGACTTTACCTAATCTAACCTAACCATAAATGTGTACTGGTAATATATAATATGACATTAATAAAGTACGATTTTACAAGTGCAATATACACTTCAGTGGAACTTTACAACCATACACAACAAAAACACTGTGCTCTGAAGGTTTTACTCACCATCTGTCAATGCTTGCTCTACTTTTTCATCCTCGTGGATTTCCCTGTAAAATAATTTTCAAAAAATGCTTACACAATAACAAACACAAATTAAATCCTTGTCATTACTTTGCTCTATCACAATTGCTTTGGCCCATCATGGAGACTCAAACCCTCTGTTAACACTCCAGGGCAAGTTTGCATCTTTGAGATAAAAAATCAATTTTTTAACAGTCAAGCAAATAAAACACATTCATTAGAGATGTCTTATGTTTTGTCTCATGGTCAAAGATATGGTGTTTGAAACTGTAACATGGTTTAATAACAATAGCCAGGAGAGGATGTAAATATTTCAGATGGAAAGTGGCGAAACAGTTGCAAAAGTATCCAGTGAATACCAACAAAGCCCAGATATCAACTGGGAAAATCTCTCCATCAACTCTGTCCTCTTCATACTCTAATACCTCTAACATTAACAATCCCTTTTAAACCATCTCTCTCATCCTATACAATGCCAAAACAGTAGCCAACAATTAATAAACAAACAGAGAAGTAAATACAATTGTAACCAATTTTCCATAAAACTCAGAGAAGTAAATACCTTACTCTTTCTTCCTCCAAGCTGTCAACAATGAAGCTTCTCTTCTGCACTAATTCTAGCAACTCAGACAGTAATTCCCTCTCTCTCTTCAAATCATCACTAGATTTCACTTCATCTATTGATGACAAAAAATTGAACTTTTAACCCTTTAACTCCCTTGAGTGACCAAGACAGAATTTCTCCTTACTATAGCAATACAATATCAAGCAAACAAGTGATGAGAATAAAGAAAGATATCAATTAGGGGATTATTGGTTGATCCAAAGCTAAATTCTCTGAACTAATGTCATAAGAATTGTATGGAAGACAGTAAAGAGAATTACTATTGAGATTTTGGGAGTGAAAGTATGCAAGTCCTCCACACTATTCTCTAAACATTCCCTAAAGTGCTCATAAGAAGTATCTGTCGAACAATCAAGAGCTGTTTGAGTGTGTGATCATTTCCTTTATTCTCATGACCTTAATGTTTGATTCAGAGGCAACACTGCTTGGAGAAATTAGATGCTAGTCTTAACTTTGATTTTGGTTTTACAACACTCTGGAAATGTGCTCTATCTATAGTGACTGATGCTCACAAAAGGCTTAACTCTTCACCTCTCATGGCTACTAATTTTCTCAGTTCTCCTTCCACTGTGCGATATCTTTCTTCATAATTGTGGGACTGTAGCCTAAGAAGGACGCAAAGCAAACAAGCCATAAATACTCTCATAGGAACTCCCCAAACTTCAAGTCATAAATTCCTTACAGAGTCTTTGAGGAGGAACTCCTTGCACTGTATCTTGGATTTATCTCTATACATATGAATGTGGATCTCTATTAGCTGGTAATTAACAAAGACAGAAGCCCAGAGTTAAGTGACACAACCTAATAGAAAGTGAGACTAAGCCATTATGTTCCAGTGTCTCTACTAAGGATTTCAATGATTTTCTTAAAAGATAAAAAACCTGTCCTTTTCTCTTAACAATTTCTGTCAGCTGAAATCTATACCTGTCCAGTAAAAACATCAGCACATTTAGAAAGGGTCAAGTTTTCCTGCACTTCACTTTGATTGTGGGTTCCTAAAGGACATTTCATGATTTTAACACGACCCATCTCTAGTTGTTACCAGGCTGAGCGAGTGATCTTGTTCGGCCATGAGTATGATGAATTTTGTTCTGAATATTGCGAATGTGAATCGTTTTCATCCTATCGATTTCAACAAACAGTTTTCAGTTATTTTGAGAAGGAACCCTCAGATTGTTTGTAAGTGTTCAACATTTCGATTTATTTGAGCTTTGTATACTTTTATTTTGCTTTATTTTGCTTCGCGTTTGCAAGTTTCGATTCTACTTTCAGAAACATATTTGTAGGCCTTTTATTTGATGAACCTGGATTAAAAGACTCTAAAATTAACCGATCGATTCAGCAGCTACATTGATTATTACCCTTCATCTGGCATGGGTAAAAGGCGTAATCACAACATTCTCTTTACCCCACACAAAAACTATTTTTCATAGCTGATATAATGGTAGAATTTTGACCTTTAAGTGCATATATGATAAAATCCACTTGTATGTTATTAGTTATATACAAAGATTTAGAAAAAAGAATTTCTAATTTGCAGAATACAGAATGGTATAATTCATTTTAGAGTGGTTACTTACAAGTATATCAGTTCTGATTCTCTTCTCAAAATCACATTCCGTTCATGAACCACACCAAGCCAATCCCGTAGAAGTTCTTCCTCACAGTCATTAAAGGGCCTCTCGGCTGTGGAGATCGTTTGAAAATCTTGTCCAAAATCTCAAATATCAACAATCTCTGAATGTGAATTATGTATGTACACATTGAACTCAAAACAGTATTTTTTTTAACTTTTACACTCAAAAGTTTTGCAAATAACTCCTGCTAAGAAACAGTTGCATACTCACAGTCCATACTTTCTCTCAAGTTGTGTTCAATTTCCACTCCTCGTCTTTCCAGTTCTCCATGTAATACCTCCAAAGACTGCAATTCAGCATCAATCTCAGCAGGAGAAAGAGTTATTTCTTCCTCTTTAATCAGATCAGTACTGTTACAGCTGCGATTCTTAGCATTGCGCAATGAGAAAATTGCATCTCTTTCTGCTCTGCTGGTTCTACTATTCTCTCGACCAAAGCAGAATTCTCCCTCAACTTCCATGACACACTTATATTCCTCAGCAATCCTGTGATATTCTAAGTCCCTGGGTTCCATGGTTTCAACAGTGAAAAATCTGCTGTTGATTTTGGTGGTGGATGCTTCCTGTGCTATGATGATTGACATTCTAGGTGAACTGCAAGATGAACTAGAGTCACTAAGAGATGCTCTGTGTCCATTTGATAAAGGCAGTGACCACTGAATCTCTGGTGAGTAACCAACAACTGGTGATGATGGATTACTTGAAATTTGCAAATCTTTCATATTTTCATTTGGCATTTGTTTTTCAGTGGGTGAGACAGATGAATCACTTCCCGAGAAAGAAAATTCAGCTGCAACTTTCAAATTCCTTGCAGATATTTTGTCATCAGCTGACAGAGAACTCAGAAAATTACTCTGTGTATATAACGGCATATCAATACCACTGTCATGAGATGCTGAATGTCGTTTTAACCCTGGAGAGTGTCGTTCAGAATTAGGAGATTGAGGACTTGCAGGATCAACTTGAAGAGATGGAACCTCACTTGACACTTGGTCAGACTTAGCGATGGAGTAATCATTTTCTGTGGCATGTGGCTCTCCACTAATTTGACTGTCACTTGAAACACTTTCATCTACTTGAGTGTGGTCGACATTTATAATAACTATGTTGTCATTTGTATCTATACTTTGCATGCTATCTGTTGAAGTACCTGGTAAAGTAGCAAATTCAACATCCTTAGTGTCAGATGAATTATTTTCATCCTTAGACTCAGATGTGTGATCATCAGCTGGTTCTGTACTTTCTTCACTTCCATGCTCAGAAGAATCATGTTTTTTCTTGGATTCATTTAAAGGGAAGTCAGCTGTTTTATCAGTTATACTTGATTTTTGTTCTATTCCCGCAGATGAACTACTAGATTTTGATGACACTAAATCTGATTTCCCCAATGTTAAATCTGACTTTCCCTTGACAGATTTTCTTCCACTACTTCCATTGTCCATATACATTTTTCGCAATTCCTTCACACTTCGCCGACTTGTACCAAAGCTTGGTTTCTTTACCTCTCCTGCCTTACCAGAGCCTATTGAATGTTTCCTTGATGTAACTTGATGAGCTTCAGTTTGCTGTTTCCAAGCAGAAATACATCTTAGTTCTCTCTGAATTTCAACACTTTTCTTTGCCACGTTATTCTTGTGTTTTTCATCAATCATGTCATTGATGTTCAGAAACTTTTCCCGCAGTCTTTGTACACTCTTGGCAGCTGCTGAAGGCTCAGTCTCTTCAGAAACACTTATCTTCTGTGACTTAGTTGACTTAGTTGAATCACTTTGGACACTAGACTCTGAAAATTTATGCTGATTATCTGGCTTTTCCAAGTTCTCTTCTACTGAAGCATTGACCTGGCTGTCAGATTCATTTGCAAGTGAATCACCATCTCCAGTTCCACTGTTCCCGTGTTTTGTCTTATGTCCCTGATTCAAAAATTCTGGTGAAACACACTCAGTATCACCTTTCTTAGAGACCTTATCATCTTCAATACTTCCTTTACCTTCTGTAGCCCTTTTCAGTAACTCCTCTTTAAAAGAAAAAAAGAGATTCACAGAAGGTGATTCTGGGTCTTTTGTAGACCTCTGATCATCTGATTTCTGTTTAAGTTTTTCCACCTCCTCCTCTTGTTGTTCTTTAGACTCTAAAAGCAACTTTGGTGATGAAGTCTCCGAACTTTCATATGGTACCTCCACACTCAAGGTCTTGTTTACCAGTTCACTACAGCTACTTTTAACACTATCACTTTCATTTAATTTACTGACTTGACTAATATCAGGAGCTCGTCTTTTGTTTTCTGGTGACCAAGATGAATTCTCTTTATCACCCAGTTCCTCGGAATCAAAATATTTTCCTTTCCCTTCACGTTTCTTCCTAAGCCTTCCTCCACCAGAGAATCGCCGTTTCTTCTCACCTTGCTCAATTTTCTTCACCTTTGACCTGTCATAACGCTGTGATGAGCGTGACTGCTTTGGGCTTTTCACAACACGAGGTTTCCCTCGGGTTAGTGGCTGTGGCAATGCAGCCAGTGTTATTGCATTCTTTTTAACAACTGAGAACTGTCTTTGAAGTGGGCTTTTATCAGATAGTTTCGTAGAATTGCTGTCAGACAGATTAGGAGAAGATTCAAGAGATGGACCCTTCTGTGTTTGCTTTTGCTGGGCAGCATTTGTCAACGGTTCTAGTTTAATTTTGATGGGATTTTCCTTCTGACCTGTAGGGGTAAAGCAGAAGCAAGAGATCTCTTAGAATTAACATTTCACTTCCAAGATCTAACTACCAATTCCATACTGTCTATCAAACTTTCTCATAATTTTAGCTCCAAGACTTTGATATAAAATCAAACTGTAGTCCCCATTTAATATTTCCTTATTCAAGCCTGAAAAAAATGACCACCAGCAATAATTCACACAAGTAACATTGTCATTACATGAACATTATAGTTTATACAAAAGTCTGAAGACCACAAGTACTTCAACATATTGATACAAATTTGGCAGAAAGTAAATGAGCTTCTGGGAGTCCTGGTGCCTAATAATTATTGCTCTGGACTCTGGATCGAGAGAGGTCTGGGTTCTAATCCTGGCCCAGTCATTGTGTTGTGTTCTTTGTTAACCCTTTAACTCCCAGAAATGATCAATATGAAACTTCCCCCTATAATATCCATACAGTATCCAGCAAACAGGTAATGAGAATACTCAAACTTATCAGGTAAAAGTTGTGATCCAGATCTAATACCAAATTCTCATAACTAATTTACAAAGAAATATACAGCAAGCAAGAAGCAAGAACTAATAATCAGATCTTAGGAGTTAGAGGGTTAAAACATTTTACTCTCACAGCGTCCCTCTCTGCCCAGGTATATCACTCGAGACCAGAAACGTCTTCTCGTGCCAAGGTATGAGTCAAGATAACTCTCTCTCATATAGAGGAGCTTCGTTACGGAACTTTTTTAACTACAATTATAATAAGGAAGCATCGGCGGCCCTCAATCTTAATCAGCTCAGGAAGCGAGTGAGTTCTGAAGATTATTTTAAAGACTTTAAGTTCAAATGTACATCTGCATCTGCTATAAGATGCAGACAACATAATTTTATATATTATTGATCATTGTGTCCATGCAACATTTAAAAAAAAAATTATATATATGTTGGCTTAATTCTTAAACACATGATCCGACAAGCATTATAGCTTTAAAAACCATCATGTTTAAATAAAGATTGTGTACGTGTATGTATGTATGTATCAGTGGGTACTAGAAATTTCCAGGGAAGCCTGCAAAGGACTGGTGCCTCATTTGGGGGAGGGGGGGGGGGAGGTGGAGTGGTAACACTCCTAATCACATTATGCTATAGAACCTGGATAAGCTCTGGCTTAGCAATCCTCTCGGCTTGAGTACAGACTTTTATACGCCAGCATCCTGTTTAAGCTGCAGTTAAAATGTCTTCTTTCTGAATATACTACCATTCCTGACTGAAAGCTCTACATGTAAGGGAACGTTGATACCAAAATTATTTTGTAGGTAAAAATATAATTAAATTACCTCCTGGGCAATCAAATAAACAGCAGAACTTCTTTGTATCAGGGAAGTAATGATATGTTCCAGGTCGAAGGCAGGCTCTGCATTTATCACATCTGAAGCATGCCCTATGGAACAACTTCCTTTCTGCAATCAGCCTTTCCATGAGAAACACTCTGTTGTGACAGATAAAACAATCATTTCCCAGCATTGGTGATTTTCTTGGAGCGCTTGGAACAAGTTCATCTGTACTTCTGTTCTAAAAAATAACGCAGAGATAAAAACATTCATTTCCTTCTAACTGAATTGTGATGGTCAACATAACATAACATAAACTTTATAACATAACATAAACTTGAATTTTATAGTAGCTAATGAACTGATTTCTTTGAGCAGAGACTATAAGAGCTTGAAAATCCCTACCAGGAGGCAGACAAGTATGCTATTTACAGAGCGCAGCTGAGGAGTTGAACTTGAGGCGACCGAGAACAAATCCAGTGAGTGGCAGGGTGGAGGACTTGAGCCTGGAACACTGGATTTATTTACAAGTTCAGCACCCTAACCACTCTGCCATGCCACCTACTCCTCAAAGCACTTTTACTCCAGGATCTGATTGTTAATTCTCCCCTCTAACTGCCACACATTTCCTTGTAAATTAGTTGTAAGAATTTGGTATTACTAGATCAAGATAATCTCTATCTGATAAGTTTGAGTATTCTCAAGACCTTTTAGCTGGATAATGTATGAACATCTTAATAACATCTAGGGGTTATAGAGTTAAGGTTACCACTCTGAAACAGCTGCTTAAGAGAATAATATTATGTTATCTGGAATGAAACCATTTAAATCCTCTTAAACAAAGCAGGAAGAAAATAATTGAAGGTATACAGGGTTTTTTTGCATTATTTTTAACTTTGAGTTTGCAACTTGCTTTGATGACACCACAAGACATATGTGCATTGCTAAAACTTTAGATCATTGACATTGACCATAGCACTGACAGGAAGGTTGAAGAGAATATAAGGTGCAAATAGATGCATTTTATTTCAAATATTAAAAAAAGAATCAGTCTATATTTTTCAATACAAGGGAGGGGGGGGGGGGGAAGGAGGAGAGGCTGTTGAGCTAATAGTTGATGCCAAAAAATACCCAGTTTAGATGGGAAAGCAACATCAACATAGGATATTAGCTACCAGATTCCATTAACTTGAATGGGTGTCAACAATCAAGAACAGAATGTCATGAGAGCCATTAATGATCATCTGAGAAAAGAAATCATCAAGATTTGCTTATCACAGCTGATGAAAGCCCACAAACCCCAGCAAAGCAAATGGTTCATGACGTGATGTGATGTGTAACCAGTTGGCCTTGTTACCAGAAGAAGACTGGCAGTATGCAAAGTAACCAATGAAGCCATACCTTGTTTGGGGAAAAATTCTGCTCATGTAAACACTAAAAAAAAAAAAACAAGTAAAATACATGCACTTCTGTCAACACTTACTGTTTCCAGGCTTGTCCTTAAAGGTTCAACACTCAAATATTTACTTCCTTGACCGTGCTCTTTGCTCTTCGTTGATTCTTCTTTAGCATCAGACTTGAAAACATTCCGCAAGGCTGTAGCCACCCTCTTCGCATGACCTGACAACAGGTATATCTGATGGGAGGGTGAGATTCGCTTGCTGCCTTTATGACCGGTAGAGTCGCTTCGTGCTTTGGGCTGTATGTTCATCTTAGTGGAATAGCCCTGGTTAGCTTATGATCAAAAGAAATATTTTAATGCAAATACTCTGAAAGGAAAATTAACAAATTTATCAAGGTCTGAAAGCTGCTTATTGGGTTGTATATTAAGCACTGAAAAGAAGAGACCCAAAGGATTTACCACTACTTTCCTTCTCAATTGAAGTCCTTAAGACTTAACGACTATTGTAAAAAAGTCCAAATTCTTATTATAACAGCCCTGAATCACAAATTAAGGTCACAAAAATAAAATAAATGAATAAAAGGTTCAGAACCTATACCAGTTGAAAACAGACACTGATCAAAGCACTCTAGGCTGCAGTCATTTTAGTTACCATGGTGACTATAAAAAAACAAATACGACTTAATGTGCAGCAGCACAGGTCACCAAACTGGCAAATTAGGTTTATCAATCTGGGTATAATTTCTCACTACATGTTTGCTGGATAATGTATGGATATCGTAAAGAGAAGTTACGTGTTAGTCAATTGTGAGAGTTACAGAGTTAAGAACAACTGAGAAGCATGAGGAAAATATTTTAAACTGGCTGACTACATACCAGGAGTTTTGTTCTTGAAGTACTCATACAGCTGCGAGACATAAGTGATAACGCTCAATTTATCTGGAATGACATTTTCTACCATGTCACCTGCATCAAGTACAATTGGAATACCAAAATGCTTCTCCGCCAAACTAAAAGCCTGTGAAGAATTTCAAATATTACTCATAAAATACTTCATAGATCTTAAAATAAGTCAAACTTCACACTGGGCTAACCTAGTTACAGCCTTTTCTATAGAAGGAAGCATTTACCAATAAGCTATTTGATTTCACCACAGGCCATATTTCAAAGCTCTCAAGTTAATTTGCTGACAAAGAGTGAGTTTTTTCCATTGCATTACTGTGAAATGTTACGCTGCAGGTATCACACTAGGGGTGGGGTGGAAATGAGGTATTTCCCTGAAAAGTGTAAAAAAATCAAGTGTACTTCCCTATTTTGAGTGTGTGCAGAGAGAGTCAATGTTTACAGCCTGCACCAACATATGAGCATGTGCACTTAGTCTAGTCATTAAACCCAAAGACTGGTGAAACAGTTGTTCTGCATGAGAATTTCCAATTGCTGGGATGTGTTCAAAGAACAAAGAGAAGTCTAAATCAGAAGCATGTGCTAAACACATTGACTCGTGGATGGTCTCGAATAGATTGAAGCTAAATCAAGATAAAACTGAAGTGCTACTCATTAGCTCTAGATATCGTCAGTCTCTTGCTTTAACTCATCTTCAAGTTGATGAGGAAAAGATTTGTTCTAGTGAATCAGTACAAAATCTGGGAGTCCACTTTGATCAGCACGCAAGGATGCATGTACATGTGAAAAAAGTCTGTCAAGCCTCATTCTACCTTCTAAGGAATATACGTAAAATTAGAAGATACCTAGAAGCCAGGACACTACTGAAATTCTGATTCATGCCTACATAACCTCTGAATTGGATAATTGTAATTCTCTGCTTTATGGACTTCCAACCTATATGATCAATCAGTTACAGATAATACAGAATGCTGCTGCAAGAATTGTTACTCTCACAAAGAAAACTGATCACATTACTCCTGTTCTATGTAAGCTTCACTGGTTACCAATTCAATATAGAATTATTTTAAAAGTACTCCCATTAGTCTACAAAGGTCTGAATGGTTTAGCTCCTGCTTATATTTCTGAACTTTTACATTATTTTACCAGTTCTTGTTTACTACGCTCTGCTTCACAAAGACCCTTGAGCATTCCAAGGACATCTCTGAAGACATATGGTGACAGCGCTTTTTCAGCTGCTGGCCCCAAACTGTGGAACGAACTACCTTTGTCACTTAGATCATCAAACACTTTGGCTGTTTTCAAAAAGGACTTGAAGACATTTGTTCCAACTTGCCTTTAGTTAATAATTTATACCTTAATTTCCTTTTTAATTACTATGTAATCTCTTTTTTTTATTAATTCGTATTTTTTTTAATCATATAGTAGATATGGTAAAGCGCTATGAAGAAGTAGCCGACTTAGCGCTATATAAATGCTTATTATTATTATTATAAATTATATCTAAAAAGATAATTTTATCAGAACTTTGCTAAACTGAGCAGCAGTTTGGTATCTCAAAAACAACAGTTTAAGTTAGAAACCTTAAATGCACAAAAAATAATAGTTTCAGCGAAAGCATTAAGACTGAATTTGTTTGCGTGAGTCACGAGGTCAGTGTGCAAGACTCTAGAGCTGCAATATTGTTTCAACATCGTAAACCCTTATAACAATGACCTATTGTTATATTCTCTTATTGCAGTATGCGAGAAATACTGCACCAAGTTTACGCAACAAAAACAAAAGAGATGACCCTGACCCAAATCATAACCTGTTGAATTTAATAATTACTTCACGGACTTGACTCTTTAATTAACTTAATTCTGCAATCACATCAAGCTCAAAAGGAGTTCATCTTTGAATGAGATCCAAGCTATGATACTGCTAGCCAGTATTGTGTCACTGTTTAATGGAAAAATTAATCCCAAAAGTAGATTTCTGTACCCACTCCAATAAATCATTTGGAGGAATTCGAAGCAGGCATCTGTGATAAAAAAAAACTTTGATAAATGGTAGAGGCTGTTAATATGTTAAGAAGATAACCCAATATCATTGATGACCCCATTCGGTTAAAATAATAGGAAAGTGCCTTTTAAAACTAAAAACCTGACACGGAATCCCATTATGTATGAGAACTGGATCGTCTCTTAAAATTCAAAGAGCCGCTGGCAAATTACCAGGTCTTCGTAAATTAGGATCTGTTATGTCTGAAAAGGTTAAGAAGGTTGGATCTTCGAGTTCGTTTGTGAACAACAATATTTCTACCGACGTTTTATAACTCAAAATCAAACAAAAGACACAAACGTCCAGCGGCTAAAACGCCCGCAGCCAGGACACCAACTCTTTCACGTTTAACTTTAATTGAATTTTATCGGAAAATGAAAACTTTCAAGAACCCTGCCGGGAAATGAAAGATCGCATTTGCATTCCGAAGCGTCACGCAAAAAAAAAAAAAATGAAGGGTGCAAATATTCTTACAATCCTATATCAACATTCAACAATTCTCTCGCGAAATAAAATGTATTCAATAACGTGACGCCTTCCGATCTGATGAACAATGCTAACGACATGAGTTAGGATGAAACCTAACCGTCTGTGTATAATAAACAAAAGGTCCTCGCGACAAATTAGTACCTAGCTGCAAGAATGTCAAAATTATATGCTTTGCATGGCCGCGGCCGGAAATGAGACACATAAATCTCTGACAACAATATTTGTTTAGCTTTTCAATAAAGCGCACATTTTCTTATCTCTGCTTCTAGCATCTATTCTAATTGTTATGACACCATTAAGGGAAAATAATTGAAACACAAGAGCATGAATTTTAACAAGTGTCATCGTACCATGAAAAATCTATTTTCAGCGATGCCAAGAGAGTGTCTTAGTTTCCTCCCACTATTATATAACTTACTAGCTCATTGTTCTCCATGATGTTCTCTTTGGACAGCCTTTCGAACTCTCTGTAATTAGAGGAAAAAAATTTTTAGTCAAACAATAAAACAGTAATGCATTTCACCAGGACAAACATATCAACTTGAGTCAATTGGCCGGTCAGTAACGAACAAAATGCACACAAACCCCTGGCCCGTGAGACCAGACTTACATCAAATCCGGCCTGTAACGGTGGATAATCGCACAGAACGCCAAACCATCCCGCCATGAAGTTGACATGTTATACACATTCACATCGTTGTAACTCTCTGTCTGTTGTCTACACCAAAATAAAAGGGACCTTGTCCCGGAAAACGAAGTTTTTGCAGCCTTTGGATCCTGTTCCATGTCAACTTCGTTCCCTCTTTTAAACTATCTGCAAACGATGCTAGCAAACTGAAGCTCAGGAATTCAAAGGTGTTGGTTTCCCTGCTCTCTTCACCGGCTGTTGAAGAACACCATACATCACGGAGTCATATGAGTTAGCGATGACCAGTCAAGTACGAAGCTAAACTGCCGCATGAGACCAAAAATTTCCGCACAGATGTCAAGGAAATCTCACTGTAAAAGTAAATTCCAGCACAAAGAGGACACAAACAGCCCATCAGGCAACACAGTCGGACGTTACTTAACTCGTTCAGCCCTGCACGAAGCCAGAAGGCTAGGGACGAAAAGAAATTTCCGAACGCTATCGCTTTCTTGGATCGTCGTGGTTGGTAGTCTGTGAGTACATTCCTGGCATTCCTCTGCACGCTGACAAAATTTGCTCGTTACCGAAGGCTCTAGACAACTTGGAAAATCTTTCCGGATCAAAAACATGATGATTTATTAGCTTGAGTCATTTCCTGGTAATAACAATAGCAAGCCAGGCCAAACTTGCAAGGAATTAACTCCACCCGAGAATATACGGACAGTGTACTCAATGGCCCTTTAAGATGAAAGAAGATTCTCGCAGAAATAGCTGAACTGGGTGAAGTCAACGGAAGGGCGTGGAGGCAAAGCACTTTTTGAAAAGTGATAAGGTTCTCGCAGAAAGGAAGGTCTATGCTATATTTCAGTATACCCGACGATTTGATAAAAAATTTAGTTTAAAGTCGTATTTGGCTCTCTCATTTCTCTTTTGTCTCGCAGAATCCTTTCTTTCACCGTCGTTGACACCCAGTTTCTCACTAGAAAAATTGGTAATAGGCCTTTCCGATTTTCAAGGGAAAATAAACTGTAAACTTAGAACGAAAAAAACAACACCATACGAAAGAAAATTCTCCTCTCTTGCACTGTATAAATATTATGGCTCTCACAAAATTCTCCAATAGAGAAGCGAGGTGAAAGATTACAGTAAAAAGAACGTGATTCTTTAAAGGAGTTTTGCACTAGTTTTAAATTTCGTCCTCAGGATAAATTAGCAAAATCTCTGAATGAAACTTATATTCAATCTAACATGACTAATTCACAACTGAAAGGAAGAAAGGATTTTAATCGGGCGTTCCTATTTAGACCGTTTATGGAGTAGTCTTAGGGCTCGTTACGAATTCTTTCACTGGACAGCTAAAAGCGAGGTCTCTTTCTCGAAAAATTAGAACGTTAAGCCATTTGGAAACGTCAACTCAAAATAATTTCATGTTGCTATGGTGGCCTGTTGGCCTCCCTTATACTGAAGAGTCTCCCGTTAAGAGTGAAGTTTAAAATTATTTGTGAAATATTGTCAAGCCCGATGACTAAGCTTCATTGTTATCAGTAGCGGCATCATACCCTACAGAACAACCGTAATTTTTTTCGCTTTTCGGAAGAACAGAGGCTAGCGTTAGCCGAGGAGTTTTTTTCGCGCCCCCCGCATTTGCCTCCGACCGCCTGAAAGACGTACAAAAAATTACATCTGTTCTGCATTCTATGACATCAAAGCTAAAAGACCAGTTGGTAAAGAGAGGAAAAGTTTGTTTCTTTGTACGCTGAGTTTTAGCTTGCAGCAAGCCGGCAATTGGAACGGTCTATTTTTCCATCGTTCTTTGCTTGAGCCTTTGTATCAAAACTACGGTAAGTGCATATTGTCTGAGATGAAGACAATATTTGTATCAGTTTACGCAACTAAACTCATTTTCACAAGAAAGGTTATGCACTTTTTTACCTCACCTTAAAAGTGAAGGTTTACAGAGCTCGGAAATTGCCTTTTGATTATTTGCAAGTTTCTTTTGATGATAAAGACGTGTGTATCGATGTATAAATTTCTCTTTACATCGCTTGACACTCATCTGTGTTTTATTTCAAGGAATGGGTTAAGCGACACCTATCATGATTTTAATCAGCAGACAACTGATGCGATGATTAACGCTGAATTAGCGAGACAGCGGATTATCCCTTACACCCTATAACATTAGCGTTCATATTCTCTATACTCATTTCTCTACATTCCCTAGGGTCATGACAAAGAGAAATTGTTTAGCAATCAGACGATTCTAAAATTAGTGATCAATATATCTTATTAGACGTTTTGTTGTGAAGTATCGCTGAGTATTTTTACGAGTTGTGCCGTATTTTGACGAGTCCGTAGGGCAAGTCAAAATGCAAATAACGAGTAAAAATACTCAGCGATACTACAAGACAAAATGCCTAATATGTTAATTATCATCCAACACGCCAAATCTTTATTTCAGTGCGGGCGAATTTCGCGGATATTCATTTACGGGGAGTGCGTGACAGAAGTATGCGAAGCGGAACGTGTCGTGTTGCTGTTTCTATTTTCTTCAATTTCCTGGTCGTCTAGCAACTTTTCTTCGTTCGATTCCTCTAATTAACTTGAATCTACAATTGCCAGCTATTCCGACTCTTCGTCGTCAGAAATATGTTTCAAATCTGTTTCACCGGTTCTCTGGAGTACAAATACCGTGAGATATTTGTACTCGTCTGTGGCGTTATTTGTACGGGAGAAGTTAAAAAGCCAGACAATTTAAGAGGTCAAAAGGTTATTCGAGATATAAATCATACACGTTTAAATGAATTGCACTGAACGGTTTCCAGAAATCAAGACTATAAAATCAATCAATACATCTCTAAGAAATGCCTTTCTCTCAGTTGATATTAAACAACGATGGAAGGATTGAGGTGGTCTGGGCACGTTCTGCTCGAACTGCCATGACCTGGGCACTAGAAAGCAGACTGGGTTGAACGAGAATTACCTGGGACGTGATGAGAAAGAGGGAGGTAGTGGGCTGTGGTCTAGGAGGGAGATGAGCCACATTTCATTGAAAGCCAAAACAAAAGCCGCGAAAGATCGAGCAAAAGGTATTGAATTTTAAAAATAGTTGCTTGACAATCTCGGCACCAATGTGCAATCAAACATGGACCCTAATTCCACCGTACTCCCTCTCTTCTCTCTCTCCTCGGCGATTAATGCGCGCTAAGAGCAGAACGCACCATTTCAGCTTTACTGAAATGGTGGGATAAGAGGGTAGGGCTGGTGTGCATGCGTTTTTTTTTGTTTTTTTTGTTTTTTGTTTTTCTTCCCAAGATTATGGGAACTAGACAACTTTTTTTCCCGGTCCGAGGTGCAATTACAACGACAGAGCTAGAAAATCTAAAACTTTATTTCTCATTCTAAAACTAAATATTCACTATATTTTCTCTGTATAATATAAACGAGAGATTTGACCAAGAGAGCATGGGACTGAGTTATGTTACAAAAGTATATCTTAAGAAGAGGACTATACACATATTTACAAACATGAACTATTTTCTTACAGTCAACCTACGTTACAAAATTCAACATTACTAGCCAGCTGGCTGCTATCTCCACAACTTCTATATAAAAAATATTTTAGATACTTTTTTGCACACAATATGATTTTAAATCTCCAGGAGAAGAGAGGAGAATTCTCAGTCATTTCGTCTGCGTTTGAGTACGTATCGGGGAATAAGCAAGATTAAAAGCTAATACGAAATAGGAAGAAAGCGCGAACGAAAGATAAAATTGCCTAAGTGGAATGGTGCAACACGAATTTCGCGTACTTCCCTAAGAACCACACGTGAGGAAACAAGCGCGATTTCCTCGCAAAAATTTCATGCACTTTAAAATTTTAAGGCTGGAAAGACTGCCCGCATTAACGGAGATAGAGGATCAAGTGAAGGGAGTTATGCCCCGTGATTATATCGTTCTATCATAGCTTGTACAAGGAAGACATCTCGACGTGATTACCACAAGGAAATAGAACACCACCTTAGACTGATGAACATCATCAGCAGTCTCGTCGTTCAAGTCTGCGTAAGACTGCTGCACACAAGGGAGGATCAGTTAAAAAGGGGTAACCGAGGTAATTATCACACTCTCCTCTTTTCCTCGCCTGAGAAGTTCGATTTTAATGTAGATCCAATATTACTGTCAGTAACAGCTTATCATTCTCTAGTCCTCATTTGAATGATTTTTAACCTGTGGAAACTATGGCCCTACCGAAGACAGAACAATTGCCACCACTTGGATAGAGAAGTGATGATTTGTTCCCTAACTTTACTGCCAGTTTTTCATCAAATAACAACTTGGTTTGGTCTTTTTACCTCACGAGAATTCGGAGCACCTCTGATCGGCTAACAACAACCAGAACGGCAACCAATAGCAGCATATTAATTTCATGCCGAACACAAACGAAAGATAACATCGCGCGGAAAACACAACGCACGCCGCGTTCCGCTAGACTCCAGACACCACAGTTTTAGGCAAACGTCACACTGTATTGTGCAACGTACATCACAGTTCCGTCTGCAATGTCTCGCTGTTTGGATCGTAGCTGCCGATACAGCAGAACACGCGATCTGACAGAGAAGTCCTGGTACCGGGCGTATCGAGGCTTTGAGACCGTCTTTTGAATTCTTCAGGAGTGAGCACTTCACATCTGTGTGAGATCGTCTGTACGTCATTTTCATCCACATGGGTCGAGCGGTACAAAGATTGCTGCAAGCAAGGAGAAACAATCATTTCCTTTTTGAGTGTCAAGAGGAGACCATTGTTTTTAGATTGGAGCAGTTTCTTCTTTTTTTTTTTTTGATCGCAACGGCCAATCAGTGTAAAGGTTGACTGCAACATTGGCCAATAAGAACGCAAGACTTCAACATTGGCCAGTGAGAACTCTAAGTAAAACCGGGTAAACTGCTTAAAACGCGGGAAAACGAGGCAGACCAGCTGCGATTGATTTTAGTTTTGCATCTGATTGGTTGAGAATATGGCGCGAATGTTCTAGACCAATCACAGAGCTAACTTGAACAAACCCAATGTAACTATGGTTTACTTTCGACTTTCAATTGAAAACTGTCCTACTGCGCTCTGTAATGGTCTGGAAAATTCGTATCATCCCCTTAGCCAATCAAATACAAAAACGTCAACTGTTATCTGTTGTTCAAAGGTCGTACAACCCTAAGGAATCTACTTGTTTCGTGTTAGGGTAAAAGGAGCAAAAAAGTTGGAAACGCCATCTAAGCCTCGGTCCTCCAATACGTCCTAAGAAATAACCTATCAAAACGCGTCTATAATTCAGCTTAGTGTATGACCGTTTAATAGCAATGCTTACTTTGCCATCAGTAGGTCTCCTGCCTGGTTTCGTTTCCTCAGGATGATAAAACCACTTGACTCTAACAACCATGTTCCCGCCGCACCCCTCCCACATGCTTTCGATTTTGCCAACATACGGGAGATTGAGATTCTTGGTTGGGTTGGACATGAAAACCGCACAATCATTTACCTGAAGAAAAAGTTGTAGGATTCAGAAGACAAACATGACTCTGGTAAAAATCGCTACAAATTAACAGACAAACGATCCAACGCTAATTTAAAGTTGTTCCAGTCCTTCAAATAACCAAATGAATAAAGGCTGATAGTTTCTAAAGAAACTGTTTGGGGCTGCGTCGGTGGGGGTAACGAAATAATTTGAATATATCAACAAAGTTGAAATGGTAAATTGGCCACCGTTACGATTATAAAAGCTGACGTTTCGAGCGTTAGCCCTTCGTCGGAGCGAATAGAGGAATTGTGGATTGAGTGTGCTTTTAAAGGCAGAAAATGGAGCTACGTTATTGGTGGGAACATGGCAACGAGAAAAACACGAATAAATTAGTGGAATGAAAAGCATTCGTTGATCAATTTTCATTCCACTATAATTTATTCGTGTTTTTCTCATTGCCATGTTCCCACCAATAACGTAGCTCCATTTTCTGCCTTTAAAAGCATATTCAACCCACAATTCCTCTATTCGCTCCGACGAAGGGCTAACGCTCGAAACGTCAGCTTTAATAATCGTAACGGTGGTCAATTTACCATTTCAACTTTGTTGATATCCTCAAATAAGCAGGCTCGCAGTGTCACTTACACAAATCGTTTCGTCTCCTCTCACAATAGCCTTGTAGAAGGTCTTCTTTCCTTTTCCTTTTCTTTTGTTCTGGGAACTTCTTCCGGACCACTGCCACAAAGGCCCTACAACAAATGGAACATTACCGTCAGCTTAACCCTTCCATACTCTTTTCTACACGTTTGCGAATGTTTTGACAAGGACAATTTATAAAGTCATCAATAGCTTCTTTAGTTGCTGATCATTTCCTTTATTCTCCTGACCTTAATGTGTGACTCAGGGGTGATATTGTAAGGAGAAATTAGATTACTTTGACAAATAAATAAACGAGTGAATTGAATATAGTTAAAATGTTGACTAACCTGAAAATTTCATATCTACGTGCAGACGATCCAATTCCGAACGACGCCGTCTCCCAAGCCGAGGCTAAAATGCAACAGAAAGTAAAAAGACAAAAACTTTAACAAAAATCGCTAGTGAATTGTTTAACAGTCATTCTTGTCGAGTTATTTTGTTTTTGAATGTAACGTTTTTCTCGATTAAGTGACAAAGAGCGCTTTTCAATTCAGTGTCATAAAACCAAACTGAAAGTCATCACAACGAACAATCAGGAGAAAGGAAAATACCCAAAGAACCAAAGAGAAGCAGAGTGCAACTAATCAAACTTTCCTAGGCGCGGTAAAACACGAGTGGTCTGGTCGTGTTTGGTTTTATTCTTGTATCTGATTGGTTGAGAGAGTGGTCCGAGTTTTTTGGACCAATCACGGAGCGAAGTGAAGCAAAACGAACACAATCACGGATTACTTTCAAAAGTAATCAAATGGCCCATGAAAATGTCGCGAGAAACCTAGAGACGGCCTTACGTTCTCGATTGGCTTTGGTTTGTATTTGATTGGCTGAGAGGGTGATGCGAGTTTCCATGAACATTCACAGAGCGCAGTGAAGCAATTGAGGGCTTCTGGTACTTGAAGGAAAGCACTCTCTACAAGACTTTTTTATTTGGATTTCTTTAGCTTTATGCAGAGAATCAGAAATGGTTTGCTCACCTGAAAAGGTTTGTTCTCTACAAGGGGACTCTCATCAAACGTGTCGCTGTAAGATTCACTATCCTCGTCTTGTGAAGTGAACGGAGCATCACGCGTCGGGCTTTCTCCTTCGGTGCGTGAAGAGCGAAACGAGCTGTTGAGGCTCAAATTAAGGGACCTCTTTCTGAGGTCCATTTCAGAGGTCCTTGAGGAGCTTTTAGCTCCAGCGCGAGATCCCTTTTCTTGTTTGGAAGTGTCTGCATCCGATACAGCTTCGCTGTCCTCCCCTTGGTCAGAAGACTCCGCTGTGTTATCTGCCACTTTATCAGCTGATTGTTTGGTGTTATTCTCATATCCATCCGCTTTGAGAGAAGAGTGGCTCGAGTGTATCTTTTTTTCTGATTCCTTCAGTTCCGCGGAGGCAACGCTTGCTAAGTCGTTTTTAGAGCTCTCCGCAGTTTTGGCCGCTTCCTTACTCTCTACTTTCGTTTCTGTTTTCCCGCGCGTTCTGTTTACCTTCTGTTTTAATGCATCCGCAACTTTACCCTCTTTAGAGTCGCCTCCACTTTGGTTGTTATCTTTCACTTTTGAAGCAGATCCAACGATCTCAGAGTCAGACTTTTCGAGAACTTTCACTTTCCCTCTAAACGAGCTACCCCGAGTTGCACCACTGTCCTTGGCGATAGCATTGTTTTCTGAACGTTTAGAAACAAGCCACGAGTCATCTTTACTTTTCCTTTTTCCTCTCAATCTCCGTCGCTTCGCATACACCTCACCCGAACTTTCGTTCCCGGATGAAAACTCAGAAGTATTCTCTTCAGCTTTCAGTCTTCTGGAAGACGCATCCTTTAATGCCATGGCCTGAGCTGCTCCCAGGGAACTGGACCGAGGCCTCTTCTCTGGCAGAGGGGGAGTGGGATCCACTTCTGAAGGAAACAAAGTAATGGCCAGATGTGAGAGGGGGTACATAGACAGGCACGCACGCACGCACGCACACACACACACACATACATACATTAATTGCCACTCCCCATAGGGGGAGTGTATTCTATTTAACTAACAAACTGGAGGGTCGACCTCACCTTCAACAGGAAAATCAGGACGTATCCTTTTAATTTCATCCAACTGAAAGAAACCACTGTCGCCATCGTCGAATTCAATCCAGATTTTTCCATCCACTTCCTTCTCATCCGGTGGAGCTAAACAATAAAGAGACGAAAGCGGTTGAGAGGTGTATTTCAAAAAGCTTCAGTAAAAAGATGATCTTTAATGCTTTTCGATGCCGAGTAAATACGTACGTCCTAATCTTTTTTATTAGCTAAAACAGTCGAAGTTTTTTTTTATATGAAACAACTCAAACCTGAGATGCACTATGGTCGTTTTAACAAAATCTCCGAGTGAGTCAATTACCTTCGGTGACATTTCCAGGATAGAAGCAGCGGTACTGCGGACTCCAGTGTGCACACACTCGGGTGCCAATGGAAAGAAACTCAGGCCCGGGTGGTTGAATGTCCTTGACCTGTTACGAGAAGGGTCAATCTTTACTTAACTCTTTCACCCCCGGATATCAACAGCATTTCTCCTTACTGTCTGCCATACAATTCTTGTAATGTTGGTTCTGAGAATTCGTTAGTGAATCAACTTATAATCCCTTAACTGATATTTTTTCTTTATTCTCATCACTTGTCTGCTTGATGCTGTATCGATATTGTAGGGGGATATTCTGTTTTAGTCACTCATGGGGGTCCGTTTAACTCACCTTATGCGGGCATCCTGTCATCATTGACACCACACTACTAGAGATAAAGGATAAATCCAAACCAAAACTACAAAGAAGTGCAAGGTGTCACGGGAAGAGCGCACTCCAAGTCTCTTAACATGAGAGACAACTTGCGCATCTTGACGACAGAAACCGCTCTTGTCAACGGACATTATTTTCAGATGGGATCTTTCCACATATTAAAACATGATTCACAGTGATTATTCTATATCCTTACCGCCTCTGTAAGGAGTTGTTCTGTTGATTTCCAGTGAGGTCTTCTACCTCTTTCACCATCAAGTATCACTCCGAATCTGAAAATACAACGATACTGTCGGTCTAGAGCCTGTCTTTTTTTTTATCCTTTTTGCTACATCGTTCGGACTCACAGATAAGGATTAAAATTTAAATCTCAGAGCTTTGTTGCTGACTAATTTTGATCTTCCTCAGCTAGGCAAAATCTTTTAAGTTTAGCGCTTACATTTTCTTTCTCTTCATTTTGCCTTGATTAACCAAGACGTTCCATCTCTACGAAAATTACCGAAGATATCACGACTTCAAAAATTTGCCGACAACTCCCGAAGATGTCCTGAGGACAAAGAAGTGTGGACATCCAAAACATTCTTAATTATGACATACTTACAAGTCAGGTTCATTGAATGTACTAATGCGTCCAGGATAGAACACAAAGTCCACAGGAAGTAACAATTTTGTCCCTTCTACTAATTCGTCGACCACAAACGTGAAACGCTCGTCAACTATGATGGGAAAGAAAGAAAGAGTTAAACTCCCGCTGCAATTGTTTTAGAAACAAAACTAATATGTCTATGTAGTTTCTGTGAGAAATATATCGCAACATAGATTATTCAAGAGTGTTGATATCAGAAGTTCGTTTTGTTTTGTTCTCTTATTTAAGATACAAAGCAACTCTATCATCGTCAAGCTCAGAATAGAAAAGCCAACGATAAAGATAAAGCAACAAACCTGGTAATACGGGCCGTTCGAGAGGAGCAGTTTCCTCCTGTTCCTTCCTTTCATTATCCTTGACAGTTTCCTGTAGAATATATCAATAAGAAGAGGTTATTTCAAACTAAGAGATCCGTTTTAGGTACAACTGCTCCTCCAACTGACGTGACTGATACGTTCACTAACACTGAATTTTTTAGAACCATTACCAATTGAGTTTCGAAAGTAATCTGAGATTGCATTGGTTTTGCTTTACTTCGCTCTCCGATTGGTCCAAAAATCTCGCCCTACTGTCTTGGTGCAAAACTGACTTAAACCAATTACCACTTGGTCACCCGCGTTTTCCCACGCTTTGGGCATATGTCTTGGTTTTTGTTTGAGTTCTCATAGGTTCCTAAGGATATTTTCCTTTCTTTTGATTGGCTGATTTTGATTTTACGACACTCGATCGAACAGCGCGCGCGCTCTCTCTCTCTCTCTACAATCCTATGCCAAAAAACAATACAATACAATAAGAAAACAATAACAATACAAAAAGATAAAATTCTAACCTAATTCTTGCACGTTCTTAGCCATTTCTTACGAAAGTGTCATTGCAGTACGCAATACAAGCGACATCAATTTCTCGCTAATCCTTCGTTTACTTTTCACGAACTCATTAAGGAGAGTTTTTACTTTATTTCTTCAGAAAGTTTGCTAGACGCAAAGATCAAGTCCATAGGCAAGAGTTGGTATCAGCTAGAGAGGAATGCACAGGACAGGAGGCTATGGAAAGACTGTTGATGTCCTGTGTTACTCAGAAGGAGTGAAGACAAAAATATTTATTTTGGAGCCCTCTAATCAGCCATTCAAAGACCAGCCAGCTACATTTATAGAGGTTTGATGACATCTGCAACGTTTCTACTAACCTCTATACCATTTTTCTCTTCGCTCTTGAGGACAACTTCGCCATGTTTACTTTCCATTGGAGAATTCTCCTCCTTAGCCACTTGGTCTTCTTTCATCTCCACATCTAATTCCTCATCGTTGTTCTTGTCCGTTTCCATCCTCTCGACTTCCACTTCTGGCTTCCCGTCCTCCGCGTTTTCGACATGAGCAACCTGCGGACTTTCAGCTTTCTCTTCTGTTGGCACCTTGTCAATCACGTTGATCTCCACATCCGTTTCACCTTCCTCTTGGGCTTCCTCGTCTTCTGGAAGATCTTCGCCTTCTTCCTCGTCAGCGTCATCGAAATCAAACTGTTAGACAAATTAAGACTGATCAGAAATGTCCTTTCCACAAATAATAATAATAATAATAAAAAAGGGATAGTAAGTGAAATGCAGTCGAGTTTACTAAAGCCTCGAACCAAATAACTGTTACACACAATGAAAAGGGGAGTATTTTACCGTTTGCCTCGCCTTGGAGCGCGCTCTCCTGGGTACTTTCAGAGGTTCGTAATCTTCAAAGTCGGCTGTTATTGAAGAACTCTTTTTCTTTCCTTTCCCAGGTCCTTTCTTCTTTTTCGTTTTGGTCTTCGATTTTTGTGTGACGTCGTTCTCTCCTAGTTCCTCCTCGCCCTGAGATCCCGATCGGCTGGTTTTCTAAAGGATAAAAAGACGGACACTTAGATATCAGTGAAAATAATTCTCCAACTTTGACTGAGATCGATCCTGAAAAAACTGATTAAAGAAAGAAAAAATTCTCACAAGCTTAACGCTTAACGCTAAATCCATATCGTTCACTTACTCCTTTTGATAAAGATGTTTTCTTCACCTTCTTCGTATAAGAAAACTCGCTTCCTTTTCCAACGGGCGACAAAGGACTGGAACAAGAGTTGGTAGTCACGCTGCTGTTGATAAAAATTCTCTCACTTCTTCTCGGCTGCCACTCATCGCTTAGCAACGATGATGTGCTTCCTTTGACGTCATCGCCTTCCCTGGAGGTACTGAAGTCCAACATGGCCGTCCCAACTTCCTTGTTTATTTCGGTGGTCGATCTGAACACCTCTTCATCTTGCTCGCTGTCTATGGTCGCCGAAGAAGATTCTGGCAGCTTCATCTCAAACTCTTCCTGTGGTACGTATAATTCAATTTGTTCAACTTGAGGCTGTTCTTCAAGCTTCTCTTCGACGCTTTCTTCTTTTGGTACAGCTTCTTTCTTCTTTTTCTTCTTTTTCTTTTTCGGCTCTTTCGTGGATTCCTAAATGAAATCACAACAGTATTGAGTATTAGGGAAATGATAACCCCAAATGAGGCCGTTAGCAAATGAGATAAATGTGGACTCAAAATTATAAATGGTTAAAAATATAAGTAAGGTCTGTACTCGAGCCAAGTGGTACGGTAAAGGGTTAAACAAGTTCTTTAGAGGAATCCCCCGCCGCTAGTCAAGAAAATACACGTTTACCTGATCAACTGCTATCTTCTTCTTTTTCTTCTTCTTTGGCGTTACAAGGGCTTCTGAAATAAAACCGGGAAATAACTGTTAACTCGAAGAGCAAAGCTTCGTCCAAATGATGGCTTTTTCCTAAAGATAATTAAGATATTTCGAGAAGTGTGACGCGACTTTACAAATCGCTTACAACGCAAAAGAAACTCGACTCTAATTTTGTTCGGTTCCTATAGTCTTACACTTTAATCGCGCACATGAAAAATGAGATTCGTTATCTTGAACCATCTATGCCCTCGGAGTGACTAGCATCGATTATCTCCTTATTAATATTATTAATAATATTATTAATATTATTAATATCAACTTTGAATAAAAGATTTGTCGGTATCATAAGAATGAAGGAAATGATAACTAATCCAAGAAGCTCTTGATTGTTTACAAACGAATGAAAACCAGTATTTTTAGTATGCATACTAATATGAGGAAGTTGGGGGTTTTATATTTTTAACTGACTTTACCTGACTTTAAGTGACTTTAAGTGACTTTAATTGACTTTACCTGACTTTAACCGACTTTAACCGACTTTACCTGACTTTAATTGACTTTAACTGACTTTACCTGACTTTAACTGACTTTACCTGACTTTAACTGACTTTAATTGACTTTAATTGACTTTAATTGACTTTAACTGACTTCACCTGACTTTAACTGACTTTACCTGACTTTAACTGACTTTACCTGACTTTAACTGACTTTAACTGACTTTAATTGACTTTAACTGACTTTAACTGACTTTAATTGACTTTAACTGACTTTAACTGACTTTAATTGACTTTAACTGACTTTAACTGACTTTAATTGACTTTAACTGACTTTAACTGACTTTACCTGAATCGAAGGTCGGAGACTCTGAGGATTTCTTGGGTCTCCCTCTCTTCTTCAACGAAAGGTCTTCAGAGGGCGACTGAGCGTCAGATCGTCTTCGTTTCGCCGTTTTATCGATGCTTGCAAACGCCAACAAATTCAAACCATCTCGTTCATCGTGATTTGACGCAAACACCTCGTCATCAACGTCACTAGACGCCTCCCTGGTGTTTTTCTGCGCTGCCTCCAATTGCTTTCTGGCGGCTATGGCAGCAACCTCTTTTGCAATATCGTTTGGAGATACACTACTGTTTTCGGAGAAGCTTTCATCTTGTGACGTCACTTCCGGGAACTCAAATTTTGTTTTGGGAGGAGTAGTTGCAGTAGACTTTCGTTTCTTGTTTGCAGCCTTACTTTTCTTGCCCTTGTTCGGTGAAGGACCACCCGGAGTTTCGCACGGCGTATCCGCACAGCCGGGCGGTAAGTCTTCCTCAGTTCGATCGTCTTCGTAGACTTCGGGAGCCTCAATGGTAAGCTTCGGTCTCGCTCGTTTCTTCGGTTTTGGTTTCTTGGCCTTTGTGTTTTTGGTTAGGGTCTTTGGTTCTTTGGTAAAATCGGCGCTATTCTCGAGTTCTTTTGGGGAGGGTACACGGGCAGCTATGAAAAATGAAAGGTTTATTTTTTTAAGAACAAATGGAAGATTCATCCCAGTTCTTAGAGTTACATTTAGATACGTTCAAAAGCGCATACGTAATCTTTGTTGAGACAAACGCCGAACAAAGTGCAAACTGACGTGTTCGGCCACCAATCGTGTGTTCTCTCTGTTTAGCTCATACTAACGCACAAGTAACGGCCAACCGTAAAGCTCCAGAACTTCACATGAGCTACGTCATTAGATGGAATTTCTTAGTTCGAGTGGTGTCATACAAGTCTCAAGCACAAATGGCGAAAACAAATGAGTTAGAAAAAGAACTTTATTTACCATTTGGTAGTTGTGAAACGCTCTTTTGGTCGACGGTATCATTCGTTGGCGATCCTTTACGTCGCTTGCCCGCACCAGTTTCTCTCTTCTTCGTATTAATGGATTTGTTTTTGGGAAGCAGTAGGTCAGACTGTAAAGAAACATTTAGGACACGTTATCCTGACTACAGTTTACTAAAAATTTGTAGTTCGTACATTGCTGATCTAAGCATCATACATAGAGTGGAACAACTAACATAGCCTAGTTCACCATCAACTTCTTTGTAGCTCAGTCGGTAGACCGTACAACTGCTAAATTTGAAAGGGCGCTTGGGGTAAAAAATCCAATAGCGAAATAAGTAACTCCGAACTCCATAGAAAAAATGTAATCAAAATAATCACAACATTCGGTTTGAATAAAACTCCTTAAACTTCGTAAAAATTCCAAACTGAAGTATTAAAAATTAGCGTGAACATAAACTCAAAAACAACCAACTAAACTCCGTACAGAGAAAAAAAAACTATGATACGCCAAAGCTTCCCGACGTAATTGGCTAAATTACAAAAAAAAACACTCGCGCCACGCGTCAAAACAAAAATACCACGGAGGGGGGGGGGTGGGGAAAAGTGAAATTTAAATTAAAAAAAAGAAAGAGATTTTTTACACTGAGGTTCGATTCATCACAGGAGGTCTTGCAGGCAATCAGTCGGTAAAACGGAACGAAATAGTATCGACATGGAGAAAAACCAAGGAGATCTGAGTTAGGTTGCGTAAGCAACACTACGGGACCCGATCCAGACCACTCTAGTTTTTTCACACCTCCGCTGCTGACACTATAGCTAGAGCGCTTCGTTTTTCTAACGGGCGCCCGGGGCAGGCTTTGACAATTATGCTAAACATCTCTCCTTACAGCAGAGAGCGGCATTAATTTCCTAACCTCTTCATCCGCAGCAGTTGGCTTGCGAGATTTCTTTTTTTTTACAGCAGGTGCCGGAAAATCCTGAGGGAAAAAACAACGGAAGGAAATTAACACAGGCGGAAAAGGGAAAAACTATGAAAACATCATCTGACTTACAGGAAACTCTGTTGGACTCAACCCGCGGGAAGGTGGCGCTGACCCGCGGCTATCCCGCTCTGTCGAAGTCTTCTGTTTGACTCTTTTCTTCTTCTTCTTAGGAGGTTCGCTTTCCTTAGACACCAGGCTCTCAGTGTCACTTGGACCAGCGTTATCGGGGGAGTGGGCCTCAATGACTGATTGGTGCTCTTCGTCTTCTTTGTTGTATCCGCCCGTGGGTACTGGGGACGTCTTGTCTCCCTTGGAACCTGCGCCGAAGTATTTCCGTTTCCGGGGTCTTCCAGGGCCTCTTTTAATTGGGGTCGATTTTCCATCTTCTGCCCTGTAATGAAGGTAAACAGTTCAGTATAATGCAAAGAGTTACTTTTGATAAGGATGGCGAAAAGGCAACGAAGACGGTAAGTGTGAAATCTGCCGATACTGAGCGTGTTACAAAGTAGTCCTACAGTGGTATCTTCATCACGCAATGCCACGCGATGAAGTAATGTTCAACAGACCTAGTGTAACAAACTAAAAGCCCGTGGCGATTAAACCCTAGTGTGTGGCCACTTGGCTTTTGAAGGATAATCTTCATCGTGGGGATTAAGACGTTTTTAATCTCTTCAACATCAATACATCATCCCGGAAACAGGAAATGACAATAAAAAAAAAACCTATTAGCCAGCTGATACCTTGCTGAAATGAAAACGAATTCTCGCAACTGATTTACAAGACAACTAAATCCCAGTTAAAACAGAGGATTTAAAAGAAAACCTTTAGAGAGTAAGGGCTAGGTAAAAAGTGTTTTGAAGGAATTATCTTTGAAATGAATTCGTACTCCAACTTGATCGTTTCTTTAGTAACATCGAATATACATACCCATATTTGGGTTGCAGTCGGGCAAGTTCTCTCATTTTCTCCCTGTACTTCTTTTGTAACTCCGCTAATTTCATCCGCATTTCTTTTTCCACAGACTCCACCCCCGCTACATCGCTGATAGCGCTCGTCACACTGTTCAAAATCGTCGTCGGACTCCGAAGATCTTTCCGACGACTGAACACAGTAATTCGGTCTTTACTATTCCGCCGTTTTGCCATGGACCGAAGGCGATCGATATTCTCTCGTATCTTTCTCCGTTCGGCTTCGGATCTGAACGGCCTGAGCGAGAAGATCGTGGAGTTCTCTTTGTTTTCGCTGTCGGTTTGAAGCGGAACAAAAGATGAAGCGATTCTACGAAGTTCGCACTTGGCGTTAAAGTCGTCATCTTCAAACTCAGAATCGCTATCCAGTTGGTGGGAAGGTGATATTTTCTCGCGTGTCATCAAGGCTCGAAGATTACCCCTATTATCCTCCAATGAGTCCAAACTTTCTCGAAATGTAAATTCAGCCAGGCGCAGTCCCCTTTCACCTCGATCATAGTCTGTTTTGGCAAAGGAATTCAACTCTCCATAAGAGTCAACTCTTTGACAGTGTTTCCTTCTCGACAAGTGAGTTTCCAAGTTTGTTGCCAAGTCTTCTTCGGAGACATTGCGGTTAATTTCGTTGTAGCTTGCAGTAAGTCCACGATCGTGAGCCCTATATGAGTCTTCCAGCCTCCCTCTTCCCGAATCGAGGTCAGGTTTCTCGTTCACAAGCCGTTCAGATGAAACATTTTCATATGTCATCATCTTCTGTGGAAACTGTAAGGGAATCTGTCCCGCGGGAGCTTCACGGTTTTCTCGCGATACAACCCTCTCACCCACCAGGTTGGGTTGTGCCTCTAATCTTCGTGGAGTTTCCACTACAGGGTGAAAAGGAGAAGAAAGAATCAAGGCTGATTTCAAGAACTGATCACCAGACCTCCTTCTTGAACTGAATTCCTCAAACAGTAATAAAGGGAGTATGTTTCTAAAGAAACTGTGGTGCTGCGTCGGTAGGGTAACATAAGAAACAGTAAACGTCTTCTCTTCATATGATATCAAGAACACCAACCTTTTACAAATCAAAAATACATCGCTAGTAAAATAATCTGTAGTCTTAAAGTCATACCTATTTCTTTAGTTATGACTGCCTCTGCAGAAGGGTGTGGCCTAGGGGATTTGACGCGGTCCACAACGCCGTTCTGGTCAGTCTTTATAGGAGGTGTGCCTCTCGCGGCCCTCTGGGATTCTTCGCCGCGCCCTTTTTCCAAGCTGGACAACGTGACGGCGGCAGAAACAGTTTTTGGAGAGGCGCTATCACGACTAACTTCCTGCGTCCGAGAGGAAGTGGTAGTCACCGGAACTGTTAGGTTAACCTTTGCAAAATCTCTGAAAAACGAGGACTGAGATCCCGAAAATGGAAACTGAGCCGGATCGAGTGATAAGTAATCTTTAATTTGTTTGGCGAGCTGTTCCTGCGGAGAAAGATTTATCCCGAAATTACATAAACAAAATGACAAGGCGCCTGTAAAGTCTACCTTTAAAATTCAAAACTGACATATAATTTCCCCACCCTAGCCACACCAAATGCAACTTAACTGACATTTGCAACTGGCCCCCGGTCCTGACCCGCCTCAAACATCCTTCTTTTCTTTTGTTCAAATACAACTTTGCCAAAGTTCTAGAGCCACACCTGTCTTAAGGGGACAATTTGGTTCTGACAGCCAGGGCTGGGTTGTTCGAAAGGGGGTTAACGTTAATCTGGGATTAAAAGTTAACCTTGGCTTTGATTTCTCGTGTAGAAGAGCGCGTTAAAAAGTCAAGGCTTTGTTGGATCTTCTCTTAAAATGACTCGAGACTAACTGGAAAAAAATACAAAAGAAAAATCTCTTTCCAGAGCTATTAAAGTCAATTCAAAAATTTACACTAACCCTGGGTTAGGTTCATCGTGTTTTAAACAATCCGGCTTAGAACGCTAGATCACAGACCGCCTTGTAAACATATGTGCAAACGTTTCACCGCTTTTTTCTTACAGTGACCAGCGATGCTTTTCTCTCCGAAAAAAATTAATTTTGACCTTTCCACAGCCACTCTTTATTTTGTGGCAACCAAGCACCCTTACAGAAACTTCTACCTGGTCATCTATTTTAGCTTGAACAGCTTTTTGCTTCTCTGTGAGCTTTTGGTGGACCTCTTTCAGCCAGCGGTTGTTTAAAGCCGTTTTCTCTTCACGCGGATTGGACGTCTCCTGCTGCTGACCGATCACGTGACTTTCACTGTCACGTGACACAGGCATGCGCTGCGCGTGTTCTTGTGGTGCGGTGGCTTCAGGCTTCGATCTGGCAGCTGGTTCTTTGGATTGACTTTCTGGTTGTTCCTGCTTTACATCCCGGATTTTTTGTTGCTGGCTGGTAGACTTTCCCTCCTGGCTTTCACCCTAAAGAAGTAATTAAACAACAGCTGTTATTAGAAGAGCGTCTTAAACTTTGTTGAAGGAACAAGTGTGTTTTCGCTTTAGGGAATCCGTAACACACGGGCGGTAACACAAGAAACATGAGTGGTAAAAACAGCCACGCTAGCAGTAGTTAAGCGGTTCTAATGGCTGGCTTTTATCGGCGTGAGGGGAATGTCCGGTTTAAGCCAGCTTTAAAATGAGTTGAATCAAGAGAAAATTATTGTCTTGATTGAAAGCAAGGCCTTTTTAATTTATGTGGGTAAAATGGTGCAACACCAAAATGAAATTACGTTTCCATCAAACTGTGGCTCAGTTCAAGCATGAAAAAATTTCAATTTTATCCTTAACAATCTTCTTCAACCTAAATCATCCTCGATGCTTGGGCTTCCCTCTTTTCTTTTACTTTACACTCTAACATCAGTATGCATATTCTCCCTACTGTTCTTAATACATTTCCTATGGTACCGACAAGGAGAAATTGTTTTACAACGATAGCTCCTTCAGTTTGTGATCACTTCTGTAAGGGAAATTTAGATGCTAATCATTCTTAAGAACTAAAGGGTCAAGGGGTCATTTTGCTACTCAGCATCAAATAAATTCATCAAAATATCACGACGTAGACTCATGAACCCTACAATGACTAAGCTACGGATCTTGAACATTAAAAACAAAAAAGAAATACATGAGAAACATGTCATTGAACCTTTAACTCCCCAAGATCTCATAAGTAATTCTCCTTACTGTCTGCTGTACCATTCTTACGTAGTTAGTTGGGAGAATTTGGTATTAGATCTACTAATCTTCCTTTCTCATTGTCACTTGTCTGCTTGATACTGAAATGGTATTGTAAAGAGAAATTCTGTCTTGGTCACTCATGGGAGTTAAAGGGTAAAAAACAAAAACAAAAAAAAAGACAAAACACGTTTGATTAGTACCTTGCGCTGTGGATCAAAGGGCTTGTCACCATAGTAGAACGGATAAGCCGAAAAAGGAAACTGAGAAGCTTGTTTACCGAACAGCAACTCTTGTTTGCTTCGTTCATGAAGTTGCTGTTGTTTTAGTTGTTGTTGGTACGCCGGCATCATTTGCCAGAACTGTTGCCACTGGGCCTCGTCCAAATGTGGCCACATTCCGTGCAACCGCGGATCCATCATAAACGCCGCGTTCTCGGCTGCGACTAAACAAAAGCAAAAAAACAAACAAACAAACTTACCTCGCCGAAACCCAAAGAAAGAAATTCAAAACACTTTAAAGACACCTTTGGTTACTATACTTGTTCCTGCTACTGACTTTCGAAATGAAATCAGATTCACTGCTACGCCGAAACAAGTAACAAAACACCATATTTTATTGATGTGTAAGAAACATTAGATCGAAATGAATCCCAACCCATTGTCCCAACATAACTCCCTCTAAGGAGATGAGATCAGCCAAACCAGCGTAAAATCAAGTGATTTGAAAATTAATAACACACGAATATCCTTGCTCCCCTTCACCAGGGGGGGGGGGAGGGGAGGGGGACGAGTGGCATGTGAATCCCCTCTTGAAGAAACAAATAATAAATAAAATTAAACAACCAACAAAACAACCTGAAATTCCTCGAAGTTACCGTAAGCCGGAAGTGGGGCTTGCGCATTCTCAAGATCTGATTGATAACTCTCTCTCTCCTTGTTTCCATAGTTTCATCGTAAATTGGTTAAGGGAATTTGGTGTTACATCAAGGTGTCATCTAGCTAATAAATATGTCTATTTTCATCACCTTTTTGCCATACAATGATTTGCTATCGAACAGAGAAGTTTTCAGTTACTCATTTTTCGTTTGTGTAAGAATTATGACCTTACCAACGGGAACATAACTCTCTGGATGAAGAACCATAATTGATCCTGTTACTGGGTCAGCGAAGGCTCCAGGTGGGAACATTCCGGGTGCGGCAGCCTCCATCATGGGTGCACGGTACATCCCACTGTACATTGACGGATCCAGCACCAGGAATGGCGTTTCCGGCATACCTTGCGGTGCCGCCAGCATTGAAGCAAAGTAAGGGTTGGGAAAAGCACCACCGTCCATTCTAAGAAACTGGGCGGCTGCCTGGTTTCCTAAGCCTGACAAACTGGATTCTACAGCGGACTCCCGTGAATGCCCTTCACTGCCGCCATTTGCTGCTCTCCTACTTTGAAGACCAGGCGCCATAGAGGCTCCGTAAGCGGTCGATGGCGCGGTGGTGTTCCTCTGTTCGGATAAGGGGGAGGACAGCCGACGCTGTCGAACATCACCAGCTGCTGAAGACACTGCTACCTTATCAGAGGACTGCTGAACCCGAAGCTGAGCTCTTTTATCCGGAGAAGCTGACTCCCTAGACAACTGCCTCGATCTATCATCGCTATTATCCGATGTAATTTCCTCTGGTTCAGCCCGTTTTTCGCTTTCAAATCGCCCTGTGGGCAACTTTGATTTCGTATCATCTTGCCTTGGAAGGTTTCTCCTCTCCTCAGTCCTTTTCACTCCTTCCTCGGCTGGTTTCGACAAACGATTACTCTCAACTAAGTTTCTAGAAAATGCTGTGGCCATATCGGACTTCCTGAAGCCATTTTTCTCCATTTCCTGCTCCCTTCTCTCGTACATTTCAAACGTGGCGTTCGGAGGAACAAATACTTTATCTCGTAAAGGTCCGCTACGCTCAACATATCTTGCTTGTTCACCGTTCGGAACTGTGTTACACTTTAAGAAAGGAAACCCACTCAGGGAAGTGCTATTGTTATTACGGTCATTGTTCTTCTTGCCGTCGCCCACTGACGTAAGTTCGCGAGAATCCGATTTCCGTCCCGCGTGTTCTTTGTAAGAACTTTGGTCTTTCCCGCGAGAGTAATCAACGGTCCTCGCACGATCAACGCCCTCCTTTTCATTTTCCGATTTAAGCTCCGCGCGCGGAATCCCAATCAAAGATGAGTCATTCAAGTCTCGGCTATCGTGACTATTGTAATAACTACTCGAGAGTCTGTTTTCTTCCATTCTAGAAGTCTTAACGACTTCATACTTCGGGTATTTCTGGTTTCCCTCACGTCTCTCCACTGAGAGTCGGAAAGAACCCTCCTTGCTATTCACAACGACAAAGTTACTTCCTTTCCCATCTTCACTTTTATTATTGTAATTTACGTACTCTCCCACAACCGACTTCTCGTTCCGACTACTAAACGGCTGGCTTCTCTGATAATCGTCGTTGTTGGCACCTATCGGAATCTTACCACCGCCAAAATCGTTTTCTTTTCGTAAGCTCGACTGTCCTGACCCGAACTTATAAGTGGCTTTTGTAAGTTTAGCTTGCAGATGCTCAGCGGAGGTCATACTGTCGCGTGACGAATCACGTGACGAATCACGTAACACATCCCGCGAATCTTCTTCAACGTCTTTCCCGCCAAAACCTTTATCCGTCACGCCACTGGCGCGCAATTGCGGTGGAAGTGTTCCGTAGTAAGCCTGTCGGTCCCATGGTTGCATTGAATAAAAATTCCTCGCAGCATGTTTCTGAGCATTTTCATAACCACTTGTCCAATTCTGATCACGTTCATCCCTAGTGGGTTGTTTAGCACGCCAACCGTTTTCTTCTGTCTTATCCCCCGAGGCTTGCTTCACCCCAGGGTAATTGGCGGTCCAAGACACAGTACTACCATGACTCGTCATGACTGGAGCAGAATTCGAGAGATGAGTATAGTTTGGCCTCCAAGCTGCATACGAAGAACTTTTATGCTCAGACTCGGATGAATGAGGCACAGTCAGTGGTGAATCATTACTTATGCGCGGCGCAATAGGGGTGAGTTTCGGCATAGTCGATGGGACATTTGAGTGCGTCGTATTTGAAGAAGTTTTTGGAGGCAAAGCGTTGTGATACGGAACTAGAGTGGGCGGTTCGTTGGCGGGATACGGCGAAGAGCGCGCTTCAGAAGTGTAGCCTTTTTCATACGAAGAGAAAGAAGCAGCATTCGTGGGTCTCTTATTTCCATTAGAATCAACTGCTAAATGTTCGAATCCTTTCGCCTTCGGAAGTTTATCGCGCGTCCGGTCGTATTCGCCTACAGTCGATTGTTTGTCACGGCGGGGCAAGTCCTCGTTACCTGAAGCGTCACGCAACGATATGTCACGCAATAGTGGTCCTTTTGCTCTTCCGTCATCCGAATTACCAACTTCATTTCCTTTTCCTCTGTCAGGATATCTCAGAGGAACACTGGAACCTTGGGCTTCGGCCGAGATTCTTTTGTCTACATCGCTTTGTTTTTTTGGAGTGTCCTGTTTGTCTGTTACCGTTTTAATAACACTTTCAGTTCGCATGTGTTCCTTAGTAGAGCGGGCGAGTGCATCAGTAGATCTATGGGAAAAAAACCGGTGAAAACTTGTATGTTCCTCCTTACTTCTTCAAAAAAGTGATCATACTGTCTTTAATCAAGTACCCACTTTATCATATTTTGTTTTACCTTTTGCCCTTTTAGTGGAAGCTTCAGCGCCGGGAAACTCTATCTTGTTACCATGTCTACACTATTAATTCGAGTTTGCCAAGAGGACGAAATTGTTCTCTATTTTCTCATCGAGTACTGTTCAATTCGCAGAATTCAAAGTAACATGGAATTTAAATTCACCGTCTCTAATAGCACACAATAATGACTAATTTTACAGGGCCTCACAGAATACCACTCCCCAATGATGTGAGCCCCCTGTATAAAGATTGTCATTATTATTATTATTATTATTATTATTATTATTATTATTATTATTATTATTATTAATTTTCCTGCCATTAACTGACTCGGTTTTGAGGATAAGAGAAATTCTTAGAAAAGGTTTACACTAGAGGAGAGTTTTCCGGATTCGTAAATGTTTCCGGCTTCATCAATTTTGGAGTATTCGGATTCGTAAGCGTTTACATTGAAAGGATATTCGGATTCCTGACCGTTTACACACAACGACAACTCCGGGAACATTCGAAATGGAATGGTTACCAAGCCCAGTGTTGTTTCATCGTTCGATCGACAAAGTGAAAATGCCTCCCCCAAAAACGGCTAGAGTAGATCCAGATGCCACTCAGGCAAATTTGAGTCGGACAGATGCCAGGCCATCTACGTCGTCGGCGATTAAGACGTGGCTGATAATTTGCGTTTCCTCAGAAATACTGCGGTACACATGATAAACTTTATCGCCTGAACCTGCAACAAGATTAGGCAACCAGAGACCGCCAGCAATGTTAGCATCAGATCCTCCATTTTGGTTTCACCGCAAACCCAAAAGATTGCAGGCGGAAATATCCGCACCGCAAACTCAAAAGATTGCAGGCGGAAATATCCGGATTCGAGAAAAAAAGCGGTTACACGACAAAACTTTCTGGATTCAAAGTTCCCACTTTAAATTCCGGATTCAAAATCTCCGGAGACACGACCAAACCGGGGAGTTTTTATTTCGGATTCGTCCACTTTAATGTAAACGACAAAATCAATCCGGTACTAAAACGTTTCGGATTCATCACGAATCCGGAACAATTTCCTCTAGTGTAAACCTAGTCTCAGTGGAGTGTCGAAAAAAATCCGAGATTTCTTTGATTTTGCTTTACGTCACCGTGCGATTGGATCAAAAAACTCACGCCACTTTCTCACCAAGTAACTAAAATAAACTAAATTTTGAAATCTATTGCTGAATCTTGCCGACTCTATGATAACTAATGCTGGTGTTGAAAACGTTTGTATCCTTATAACAAACCTTAACTGAGACGATGGATTGTTGCTTTTGTCAGACCCTGTTGTTTCTTCGCTGTTTTTGCCTCGTTGCGTATGTCCGTAACCAGTTGCAAAGTTTTGAAAGTAGATCATAGGGTTACCATACGCGTAAGGAAAATTTCCCGCGCTCAGCGCCCGCGGGTCCATGCCTTGTCCCGTAAACATCCCGTATGGAAGACTCATGGGGATCGCTGAAAAGAAAAGAGTTAAGAGTAAGTTTCATTTCAACCAAATGACTGTGAACTGTCAGGAAAACCTGCCACAGAAACGGTGATAACCTCTTGCTAGACGGGCCACTCGGCCCGAAAGAAAACTTTAACTTATCATATATTAAAACTTTGGTGTGAGTTTTGAAATGCTTTTAAAGCAAGAGCTAATAAACCCAAATCAAATCTTGGAGTGATTTCAACGACCAATAAGGAAAATATGGAGTGGACTGGATCGAAACCAGTACAAACAATCAGAAAGGAATGTAAACACTGCGTGGAACTTGTCTTCAGCGCGGGAAAAGTTTTGCCCAGGTAACAAATAATTCTAGTTTGGCATGCGTTTTTTCTTTTTTTTTTTCTCGGACCAGTCATCAAGAAAAGGAGAAAAAAACAATGTTATCCCAAATTACAACTTGGAAAAGAAACATACAATCGTTAGGTCTCAACCTGAGTCTAAATGTGAAAAGGCAACGAGATAACGAAGCGAAAAAAAGAAAAAAACAAAAACAAAAAACTAAGAGGAAAACTCTACTTCTTCCACGAAATATTCACAGAGGGGAATTTGTTGTCAATGAAACAACTCCTGTGAAACGTTTTGTTGCTATGAGTATCGTAGACAACGTCCATAACTGATTTCCACTGAAAGCGGTCGAAAGGTCGGGAGAAGCATTAGAAGTCGAAAAGTTACCAGTAATGACACCATGTTTCTCGTATTGCAAAGCTCAAGGAATTTTTTTGAGACTTGTAATCGAGCTCTAGGTTACCAAATATTTCAGACGCGATATATTCCTCGGTTTTGTTTTCAGATTTTGAGGGCGAAGTCCAAGTGTCTCTTCCGATTTTTTTGCCTCAGTGTGCACAACTGTGTTATGAATACCACAGAATGTTTATGATAAAGGGCTTTCAACACCACAGCAGTTAATCTTTCTCATGAACTTTAGTGAGACACGTGCTTCGACCAAAACTTAAAAGCGTAAAAGTCACCCCAATTTTGCATTTTTCAGTGTGGTTTCTCAGCCCGACTACCGTATATTTCAAACGTCGTTTCTCGTTGTTGCTCTTAGATTACTGATTAACTCTACGATAAACGATTTCAAACTATTTAAAGTAAGGGAAAAGCGACTTCCGACTTAAAATTTTGGTCAAAATATCTGACCAAATTTAGGCAAGTAGCGGTCTGGGTGTCTAACCTTTTGTAGCGAGTGGGCGCCCAAAATTAGCCAAAACAGATCGGCCAGACGGTTTAGTTAAAAACTGGATTTACCTTATTCGAGAGGTTTCGCTGATTTTTGTAAAAATTTATCCTTGTTAGGGATACAAGTTGAGAATAGACTGATCGCCCGGCCAGTCAGCTCCAATATGATACCGACCGACTATACAAGCCGGCTAGTTCTTTTCTTTTACAAGTAGGCGCCGTTGGTGTAGATGAGCTTTAAATACTAGTTTTTGCAGTCGAAACAAGTGGAAACGTATCCTTTAATCTTGTGTTAAATATACAAAGCTCGGATGGAAGAACAACGGATCCAACAAGAACATTAGCTAGTGCGTTTTAGGTTCGCGAAAAAAGATTATTCCTGGCACAAAACTTTGGACCTCTGCCGGAAACAGTTTTACCATTTACGTCAGTGTTCTAGAAATAATTTTCTGCGCGATATAAATTCGTCGTCATTAAAAATGAAATCTGACATTAACAACTTGGTAGCGTTCAGTTCTTATACACAAGGGTGGTTGGAATAAATTGACCAAAAAAACCAAACCGTCAAGGATTACTAATCATGTGTTGAACACTGAAGTATTGAAAATGATATGCTACAAAATACTAGCCTAGGTTTCCTAGGAACGACAAAACGTGACGCGAAGGTCACCTTGTAATTGGCTTTACTGAGTCTTAAATTTGTTTCATCGATCAAAGTTTAATTTCAACCCACGTTATAATTTTGTGGCTTCCGACTACATCTTTGTATCTTTGTATCTTTGTATCATCTATATCCGGTTTCATTCGAGGGCTTAAAAATTTCCCACAAGCGCAACTCTATAAACACACCCTGTGGTTATTCAAAATCCAGCTTACCTCTCGACAGCTGCCGATCAATTAGGAATCGAGAGGAAAAGGTTTCACCGACCGTAAGAAACTTCACGTCTTTATGTGGCAATTTCCTGCGAATTTGGATTTCGCTATGTTGCTCACTCTTCACACCATGGTTTCGTCCATACAGTGTAATTGTATCCATACTAAGTCGCCTAATTTTAGCCTGTGACATCGCAGGCCTACTATGCTTTACAATAACAGTTCCTTGTTTGGCTTGGTTACTAATCTCCGAATCATATCGGTTAACTAGCTACATCGACTGCGAAAAACGGAGACGAGATCTATGCAAGAGATGTACAGTAAATCGACTTTACTCAAAAGTAAAACAGAATTGTAACACCTTCTTGTCCTTGGAAAACTACAGCTGAAGCCTTGCAAAATCAAAGCAATTTATCATTTACACAAATGACACTTAGTTCTATTTTTAAGACAAAACGTTCAGATCTTTGTAAGCGATCTTGGTGCACGTGCTCTCGAATTATCACCCCCAAAAAATCCTAAATCGGGCACTCGAATAACAGTTCCCTCATCGCAAAGATAATGTCACCTCCCCACCTTACCATTGAAAAATGAGTTTAACCAAATAGAGCTGGTAATACAAGGCTGTTACGGAAGCAAGGCAAAGAAGAACTTTAAAGCCGTTACTGAGAAAAGCGATATTTGAACTATGATCCATAAATGTTCGGGAATTATCAGTTTGCGGCACAAAAAATACCATCGTTTACAGTAACAGTGCTGTATATCTAACTTGATAATAGCTGTTGGTAAAAATCAATTCGGAGGAAAGAGTGATTTTTCTTCCGTGACTGACCAATATGAACCTTCCCTTGCGATGTAATCTAAGTTGAACTGAATGACCCTCTATCAAGGGTGAGCAGTTTGGAACACACGCGATGCAACGCCACAAAATTCCTGCCACTAGACCTTTGAGCAAGCTCTCCCTTGCAAACAGCTACGATTTCCGCCTCACGTGTGCAAGAAGTAAATTTACAAAAGTGGGGTAAAATTTCAGTCTGGGTTGTCACAAACCGATTGTAAACATTATTTCAGGCTATTCTAAGCGCGAAAAATTCGGTTACAGTCCGCTGTTTGTTCACCGAGGGAAAGAACTTGAAAGCCCTGTCCTCACCAAGATTTTATCCTTCGATACAAAGAACATTAAATTTTAACAGACAAGATATCTGAACGGTAACTACATTTGATTAATCTCTAAAAGCGCTTTTATTTCTAACCAAAAACTGAAAAAAGCAGTCAAGATAACATGCGCTATTTAGGAACATATTCATGCAAATAATAGCCTTTCAAAAGATCGGGAAAATGACCTCGGTACGACGGCATATCACGGTCGGAAGGGATATAGAAAACAAACCTCCTCTATTTTACGATCTCTTTTATACATTTTGAATTTTATATCCAGCGGTTAAATGGACTTCCGTATACCACATAACCGTGGAGAAAGTGGAGAAACTCTAAAGCGATGGAAGCCGAAAGCACTCGTCTTTCAGCAGTCATAGAGTCTGAAGAAATCCTAATCTCAAATAACCATTCATTTTAGAACCACCCAAAAGAAATTATATCACTTTGTCTCTGTTTTCCGTATATGAATGAGACGATCACTGCAAAGATAACGGTGGTTTTTTTTTAAATCCAGCCATATGTCATAAAAAGTACTTCAGCGAAGGCTGAAACGCAAGCAAGAAAGCTTTACATTATCATAGGTAACTGCATACTTGAAATCAAAGTTTGATTTGAATATTTACAGTTAAAGTAGGATACATATTTTTTTAAAAAAATCAAGAGATTTATGATCTGGGAGCTAACTGTTCGTTCTACATTTTAAAGGATCATTTTGAAGACAAATAAAAAAAATTGTTTCGAAATAGCAAAAAAAAAATCATAACATTCAAAATCAAGAGCTTTTCCCCGTTTGCATTCATTACAAAAATCAGAATTGAAAGATAATATTTTAATTACGGAAGGGGTTTATTTTTAGAGTGAAACGTTTTTGTTGGTTTAAGCTTTCTGGAAAGCTTCTGTTACGGGATTTACATCGGTTTACGCCGGCATAACCAAGGCAGCAGATTTACAACTAACTTGTATTCTAGATACAACCGGAACGTTGTTTTGACAACATATACAAACAGACAGTCTTAATATATTACCATGAATTTGAGCCGTAGAGCACTATTACTGAAAAACTACTAAAATCGGAAGGTTTTCGATTTTCGCAGATTATCATTTCAAAGTAAATGAACCGGGTAGTTTTCACCGTTGCGATTTGGGAGCACGCTCTTCAGTGATATAGATTTGTTTTTTCTTTTACATTGTATATTGAACAACAGAATGAAGTCAGTAATATTTTGCGGATTTCATTTGCCACGATGGTAAAAATATCGCCGTGAAACAACCGATGCATAAACCATAAGTTACAGGATATTTAAATTCTGATTTTGCGAAGCTAAAGCGCTTCACCAGAATGCCCTGTGTACGATCGCCACACTGACAAATATTAAATTATTTTCAACGTAATTTAAGTCCCCCTTGCTGTTGTGTTTTTTTTCCTCTTTAATTTCTTTACGGCAAACCTGATTATACTATAATTCAACAATTCGTACCAAACAGGACTACATCAATTACAATTCCCAGTTACGAAAAGGCAGTTCTAGCAGCGATTTTGGACAAACTAAAAATTTCAGTTGAGTAAATGCAATGAATAGAAGTGCAGCTCGCCACAAAGAATCGCGAATTCTCAGATTTATCATGGGGAACCTGTAAAAAAAAAAAGATTTTATTGTCACAACCATTAACATGTACTTGCGAGTACAAAACGTCCGCGCAGGTTTTAAGATCGTGGAAACCGAAAGAAGGAAAGAAGTGAGAATTTTAAATGATGTATTCAAACAATCTGTGAGGCCGACCAACTGCAAAAAATCAATATCGTGAGTTCAAACAAACAAACAAAAACAGAGCATTACTATAGGCTGATGGTCGTCGAAAATCGATACCTTTTGCACGAATTTAGAGCTCAACAGGACAAGGCAGAACACGTAAAATCCTCATGTTACACCTAACTGAAAAAATCTCCTTTCTTTTCCACAGACAATCCCTCCAAAATTCGAAGTTTAAGGTTTGAAAGGATTAATACACTGAATAATATCAAAAAATTTTTGTATCTGGTCACCCTAATCGGCACAAAAAGTTAACAATTTTGAAACTAAAAATCTTAACGGTCGACAAATAAGGTGGTCTCCTTATTTTGCTTAAAAACATCTTCAACATTTCGTGACAGCTAATTAATGTTTCCTTGTAAAGACGGCTGCCTTTCTTCGAGACACTGTACATTGCAGATTCTAGATTTATCGACTCCTTTCGCAAATGGATCTGAATGTTTCTTTCAAAGGCCATTCGCAGAAAACCACAACAACAGCGAGAAACATACCTTATTTTCAATGCTTATCCAATGCTTCGAAACTTGAAATCTTAAGTCCTTGAACTTTGCGGGGAGACAGTTCTGTTTAGTACGTAATGCCTTACAAGACGTTCTCACAGGCAAAAGAGCTTGTCTTGCCAAAATTCAGCTATTTTCGGTCACATCAGAGACAATTTCTCTGATGAAAAAAACGCAGAAAAGACCCGCTTGTGTTAGGCTCAGAAAAAATTCGAACAGAGAAAGACGCCGAAGTGAAAAAGTGTGAAACGTGTTTGAAGCGGGGGCGCACTAAAGTTGTTTGAAAATTAGTATGGTAATCTCTTCTCTTATTCAAATCGATCGCAGTGGTTCTCTACGCTCCATTGTGGATGGTAAACAATATTTGCACGTTCGAAATTTTTGGCAGTCGCGCAATATTTGAGACCTGTTTTTGGAAATACTTGAAATGTCAGAATGCTCTCTCTCGCGGGGAAAACCTTCAAGCGATCAAAAAAGCACGCGATACTTCTGAAAAAAAAAAAAAAAAAAGCCATCGATCACCTTTTGCATGTAAATTGAACACATTTTCAACGTAATTGGCGTCGAGGTACCTGTAGTTTGTTGTCAATAGATCACAAAAGTCGGTAAGGAACATAGAAATATTTTCTTCTCGATTAGCACCTTATCAGTGAAACCGCCTATTAAAAGTTCCTAAAAAAAGTTTGGACCTTCGTTAAGACCAAGCATTAGTCAATATTTTGGTAAGCCCTATTTTGCAATTCTCCCTGCCTTTTAGAAGTTGGAATGGAGTCTGTTTCTGTTCAGTTTGTTTTCGTTTGCATCCTATGTGGACAAAAGGATAAAAAACATCCGTAAAATTTCTTGTACTGGGTACATTCAAAGCCGTTTGCGATATCAAAATTTTTAAGAAGTGTGAAAATTTTCCTGGTAAGATGCAAATCGGTCAGATACGCAACGGAAACGACAGTTTTTTTTTCCTTTTTTCGAATGCAAGTACACTTCTGTCTGATATAATAGCAGATACGCAAAAAAAGTTCGTTAGCAAATTAACAAAAGTAGCATTACTGACCGTAAAAACTGAACTTCTGCTATGCCAAAAAGAAAAAAAATTTAATGATAACACTTCGAACTGAAAAAATACAAACGAGGACTTTTTAATATATCGTAATGAAATATTTCTTTCGACGTTGTATTTTTCTTCTACATTGGCAGGAAAATTCCAGTTTCTGGAACCAAAGATAATAGGGATTTTTTGTTCGGTTTTATAACATGGATGGGCGCATGAAAAAAGTTAAAACTAAAATTCATAGCATTTTTTTGACTGACAAAATTTCCATCACCCAACGAAAAACTTACGAATCACTGAACAATTGGGAAATATTCATCGTTAATGATTGCAGCAGTGAAAGTTGACTTGCATATCTGATCTAACATTTTAGAATTCTTTTTTTTTTTCTCTTTCTTCGAAAGAAATGACATCTCCTGAAAGGAAAGGAACTCGACATTTGCGAAATCACGAGGGTATAATTCAATACTGATCCCGACTGAATATAAATTACAGAGGGAAATTGAAACAGGGAATCATTACTAACCGATTGAGACACATCAATATGTGGAATCATCTCTTCATCGAAGAAAAAGAAATACCTTTCCTCCAAGGAGTCACTGATTTTTTCAAAATTAACACTTTAAATAGTTTCTCACATCTCAGCAACAACTATACACTAAATATTTACCGAAATAAATTTAAGTACATAAATGAATCAATGGACCCTTAAAGCGGAAGTTGATACGCTAGGGTGTCAAGAAAGCGAAGTGTAAACGAACTCCAATCCATGTGCATTTCACTTTCGTTCGGTTCAGCTTGAATGAAACAAACGCTACATAAAAAAAAAAAGGTTTCATCATTAAATGTTTCGTTATTTTTGCTTTCCGCTATTACAGTGGCTTCCAAGCTATCACGAACAACTTTCTTAAAAACTGAAGGAAACTGATTCATCTATTTTTGTCTTAAAAGAAGTAAAAGAGGATAATTTTGTGGAGCAATTAATATTGACAGTGCCGACTGAACGATTAATCACACATCATGCATTTGGAAATAAAACGCTTCATAAATCCTTATGTAAAGCGACTGAAGTTCGGCACGTGAAAGTGAAAGAAACTCGCATGTTAAGAGAAATCTCAAAAACGACGCTACTTTAGGTGACGTAACTAGCCCCTTTCAGCTAAATATTGTCTCATCCGCGGATTCAAGCGGAAAACAGATTGTTATCATGTTTGGAAATGTCTAGAGTTCAAAGCGCTCTCGAGGATTTGCTAACTGTAGGTTTTCGAACCGTCTACCGAAGAGAAATTTCATATGCACAAACAAAGAGTTAAATTAAAGTAAACGTGACGAAGAAAAATTAAAGACCTGGTTGAAAGCTCAAATTTGCATTCCAATAGGACTACAGTCTAGTTATATTTGAACACGTAACAAAGGAGCTTCAAGTCAAGCATGCGTGCGGGTCTGATATGCATTACAATATCAGAGGGAAAAAAGATCAACAACGGCAGTACGAACCATCTTTGCATCGCAGTTACGAACGACTCGCGACAATTTTTTTTGCGTATTCTCGACCTCTCCCGGTCGGTGCCCGAAGAGACACAAAGCCTTCGTGGCTGGTTTTCATTTTTTCCTTTCAGATTTACTCAGAAAGTTTTTTCTCAACAAAAGTTCATCTGCCGTAAATGAATTCTACCGGATGTCAACTCTACAACGTCTGGTATTTGTTATGGTTATGTGAGTAAATTGAAAATGCCCAGGTTTTCAATTACAGACACCGAAGTCGTGTCATGTTTGACTACGCGCCGTATTGCTACATATCTGCTCCCTGTTAGAACTTTACTTTTAAATTACTTTCATAGATTTCAAAATTCTAACAGAAGTGCTTGGCACGTTTTGATCGAGAAATTTCAACAGACCTATTAACGAACAATTATGGCAAAGAAAATAAAAAGCGCTCATTTTCGATTTCTATTCCCCTCGTTTGAGTTCGTTTAAGTGGGAACATAGTTTCTGATTTCATTATAGAAGAAGAGGTTGATCTTTAAGACGTTAGAAAAAAAAATTAGGAAACGTCCTGCGCTCGTGAAAGTAGGTTTACTTTTGATACACAAGCAATAACATCACTGCGAATTATATGCTCATCCGTTCACCCCTCGCGGTACATGTATTCCCTGCTGTTTATTTTCTCGGTTTTTTGCACCGAACAATTAATATTTCCACAACGCACTATTTTCCCTTTTATGCTTTTAAACTAGAATCGAAACATTTCTAAGGTTAACAAAGTGAAAGATAACAAGCGTTGGAATAATCCCATATTGTTCACCGAGTTGAAACTAATTATCCACAACAGAATAGGGAATCCACTGGAAAATTGAGTTCTTGACTAATTTTGTGCCAATAGAGGCATTTAACAAAATAAAATGTCTATTTAACTGATTCGAATTGATAAAGAAACAGAGAGGCTTCTTTAACGTAAACGAAAACTCGCTGTTTTCCGCGAGTGCTCGCGGAAAAGTCACGGACGAACACTACTGTAGAATAGTAGAATGTGAAAAACCGTTGACCAAAAATCAAACACCGGTATATTGGTGACAAAATCTTCATTAAAGCAGTATGACACAGAATATAGTAAGTAAACTGGTGGGTTTTTCTGGGACAAACAACGCTGCACATTACAACTTAAGTAAAAGAGCCGAATATCGAACACATAATCACGCGCAAATATATAGTAAGATCGCGTGTTGGCGTCTCGTCATGTTCGCGGAAGGCAAAATCGTTGAAAAGCGATCAGTTGCACTTCGTACGAAAACTTCAACTCTGAGTAATTTTTCCGTTGTTTGCAAACACTGGCCTACTCTGCTGCATGGTGATTCAAGCCATCCGTTGCTTTCCACGATCGTTTCAACTCATTCTCGTAGACGCCTAGAGGAAGTGAATCTAAAAAGACTAGCCGCCGCATTAGAGGCAACGACAAACGTTCGACTTCATAATTTCCAGCGATCGCGCTCTATTTAAGCGATGTCTTTACGGTTTTTTGGTTTGTTTTTCTTCTCACCTACGCTTGAAAAAGGTGGAAAACGATAAAAACCCCGATGATGTAATGACGAACAGAAAGATGGAGTCTACCGTGATAAATATCACTAAAATACTTGACGCGGCCGAGCGCCAGATAAACAGCGCCGATTTTGATGGGATTATTAAATACACGAATATAACTTATACGCCTAGGAGAAGTTTTCTACATTTTAAGCACATTTTTACGAGAGAACGTGTCTTTAAAAGTATGACTTCGCATTATTCTCTGTTCTACTCACCAAAATGAAACAAATCTGCCCCCTAAGACACCACACGACTGTGTTAAATACAACAAAAAATAAAAATTTTCCTTTCAGCTGAGACAAAACTGCAACTATAATGCGTAAACTGCGGTGCTAAAACAGTCGATCTTACCTATCTAACTTAATACTGCATCGAGTCACGTATAGCTCACGAGGACAAGACTTCTCTACCCCTATTAGCTGCGAAGTACGTAACATGATCGAATACAGATAGTTTAAGTCCAGATTCCACGATCATTTCGTTTTCCGACAAGCAAGGGCACACAGATCGCCGCGAAAATGCAAGTTGCTAATAAAAACTGTACACCCACTAGCTTTGTGATTCCAAAAACTCAAACTTCGTGGTGTTATTTGTGCCTCCTTGGCACTATTCAGCAATATCAGTCGAACCGTCAAACCGTGGTACAATGTTCAGTGTCGATTACGTTGATGCAGTCGCGAAGAAATATCTTAATTATATCCCCTTCGAACGAGCACGAAATATCCTGAAAAAACGCTATTACAAAGGGTGAATTTGAGCCCCACGTGTTAGTTGACGAAAAAATCGTCAAAGCCATCAATTGTCCACAGTTTTGCACGAACAGGCACAATAAATAATTGAACAAGCGAAGAAAACTGTGCGAACTTACCTGCACTCGGCACGGTTGGTGAATAATATTGCGCTTGTAAGGGAGAAATAAACTCCGAATTTCTCGCGATGCCCACTTCTGATGAAGGAAAGCCTGCAGAATTGGAACCATTTTCCAGCGTAGATTGTGAAGAAAAGGCTTTGAGTTGGCGGATGATCGGGTTTGTTGTTACAGCCTCATGGGCGAAATGTTGACGAGGGTTTGCCGTCTTCGCTTCCAAACTGTGTACTTTTGTCGATAAAAGGGCCGATTTTTCGGGCGATCTTTCCATGTCACTATTTCAGACAGCGAAAACAGTGGTTCTATCGGGCGGCAAAATTCTCGTAAGCATAGTTTCGAACACGGTTAAGCGACTCGACGTCCTAAAGGCGGAAACGTGAAAAGCTAAAATTGCTTTTCAATTCAAGTTGTCTGTGATGTTGAGTTCTGTACAGAAACAATGATCTTGCATGCTAATTGGTTGGCCGCACGCCCCCTGCAAGCCGATTCCACTCATTCACCAATCACGTGCGGGCAAAGTTGACAATTTCCTTGATACCTAACACTGCTTATTGTGAACAATGCTAGGCGTTTTGGCAATACAATGTATATGTGTCATGTAGCGCTGTTGCAAGAAAAATGCTGGTGGAAGTTTCCCAGAATAACATCACAACCTATCGTTGTCGAGCTACAAAAAAAATAGTATAGTAATGATTATGATAGCATCCGTAGCGTAGACATATCGACCTTCTTGTGGAAAGTAGAGGTGTGTTACGTCAACTAAGTCGTCGTTCAATTTAATTCCATTCGTGCGCATTGTGGATCAAATCAAAGTTGACATTTGCTTCGTTCGTTCGTTCGCCTAACCGCGTTTTAAATTCCGTTCGCGTCTGATTGTCTCCTAGGATTTAATTTTTTTTTTCATCTTTGTAATCCTCGAGTGACAATTTGTTTCCTGACTTTATTTTTAAACTGTTCATCACATCGATCGAAACAGCTGTACTTTGTTTACGACATCGTTCACAATAAGATTATATAAGTTATATATTGAACGCACAAAGTGTTTTTCAATTCTGCCGAATCATTTATTTTATCAATATCAATGAAAGACCGACAGTTGCCCCAGGGGAAGGTTTAGTGTTTCTTTTGTCGATCCAGATCAGTTGAGGGCCAACCAAAATTACAAATCGATTTATATAGACCAAGCATGAAATCATGGCTTCGCAAATTTAGTGCGCTGTTTTAGTCTGAGTTTATTTGCGTGCGTCTCAAGTATCGGAAACATACAGGATGCAAATCACTTGTGGCTCTTTAACTTGCCTTCACATCAGTATTTCAGTACATATCACTGATTTTTAAGGACTTTCTAAGGTGTGAGAATTTAAAATACAGATTACATCAAACTTTATTTTAGTGGCATTGCGTCACGCAACGTAACGTGACGTGACGTGATCATCAATTTGCATTTTTTGCGGTTTTTGCTCATTGCGGTTTTCATTCATAAACGTTCTCTTTGTGCTTAGACTGATAAATATTTAAAACTTTCACTCAACAGATGCTAAGTTTTATCATACGTCAGGCTGGTTTCATACTTATTCCGTACATACTCTAGTCTTTCAGCACACAAAGTCAAATTACGTCAATGGTTTGCGTTCTTTAGTGTAATTAAAATAGTGTTGATTCATCTCCTTTGTGGAAGTCTCTGAGCAAATGTTACCTTCTTAAACGAATTGGTGGTCTTTTCTCAATAATAACCTATAATTTTACGCAACGTGTCGTTTAATTTAGCGTCTGATACACAAAGCGATGATTGAGAAGAAGTTCACACTAATTCCTGATTGACCCGGATTGCAATGGTTGTTTGTTGTGAGCATCGTGATTATGTTTCACTTTCTAAATTAAGAGAACGATTTTGTAGTTGAACGCGAGAAAAACGCGCGAGACGCGAAACAAACGCGCAGATATTAAAGGCGCAATGAAAACGGAAGTTAAATGCGAAACGCATCGAACTCGATGACTGAAGAACTGACGAACGTTATCAACGGATTCAGGAAAGGCTCAAGGCGAATATTTCCTCTAATTTTCGTTGCAAAACTGTCACGACAGGGCGAGCTTTGTTGGCCGAAGATCACTTAAAGAGCAGTGAAATTTATCGCTAAAAAGAATGAAACAGATTCGTTTTAACTTTGCATAACAAATAGTGCAAATTCCTTCTTCCTTTTACAGTCACAAAACCACGATCGTGGTTCAACCTCTGACGCTTATCGAACGGATGTAATCCTACGTGATGCAACTGTCTTTGAGTTATGTGTCGGAACAAAGAGTTTCACATGAAAAGTCAAAGCATTAAATCCTCGTAATCTCTGTAAGAATGTATGTCATACTTCATGCATCAGGTGAGTTTTGCATCATGCAAAAAAAAAAAACTCACTTAAAGGTCACGTCCTGATATAGTGATTACTTAAGCCGAGCTCATTTTCCCTGCAGGAAGTAGAGTATCTTTGGTATTAAATCGTGACTTGTTGCGATGCAAAGTTTTATGAGATAATTTCTTAAAAGCGTTACGTCAAATCAGTTTTACAAAGACAAACATGTTAAACTATCTGCTGAACGCTCTCTGGGTTTTCCCTCTATTTATTGGTGTTGCCTTCGATGGAGTTTTTATTTTTAGTATCCAACCAACCTCTTGTTGTTACCATAGTAATAGATAATTGCACATAATGAGATCGTTCATCACTTATGATGGTAACTATGTCTTCACGGAACTGAGCCTGGTCGTATAACTATAACTGCAGGCTTTGAGTATGAGAAAATATTTTCTGAAACGTACTCCTCTAGGATTTGAGTAGAAAACTTTGGTAGCATCGACGCAATCTTTCCTCCTCAAACTGAAATGTTATGATTTTAACGCGATTCTTATCGTATTATTAAGGAATATTAATATCCTTTATTTTAAGGCGATGTCTCACGACGTGTCAAGGCCGTAGCCAGACTTCAGAACAAGACGAGGCAAGTTTTGGGTCTGGCATGCCTCCCCCAGAAAATTTTGAAATCTAGAGGCTCAGAAATGCTCTTTCAAGCATTTTCCGTGGCACTTTTCTTTAGAAAAGTCAGCCTTGGGCAAGTGTGGAAGTTCACTTTTTTATTGCCGAGCGATACTGGTGCAAAAGAAACAAAAAAAAATAGGAAAAGCCAAAATCAAGACGAAGCAATTGCCTCGTCTTGCCTCATGCTAGCTACGGCCCTGCGTGTTTGGAACGTTTTCTCGCTTTCAGCCTACAGCTGCCACTTACAGTACGATAAAGTTTTCTCAGTAAGCCTTGGAAGTTCTTGCCCTTGTAAAACGAATGTATTCTATCCCTGTATTGAAGGCAGCGCTAGGAAGGAAGGAAGGAAGGAAGTTCAAAGTGGCAGTTATCCAATTTCCCATTTTTCATTTCTGGATCAGCTTTGTACAAGTAAAATAAAATACAGAAATAAAAAAGTTTTTTCTAAGAGTTAAAATTGTTTGCATCGTAAGCTCCTCGATAGTATTATTTTTACAGGAAATGTCAGCCCCGAGAGAGTAAGTAAGTAAGTGAGTAAGTAATTTATTTATCCACATTTCACAATTGAGTATAACTCGTTTTAACGTGAACGTGCCAGGTTAAAATAATATATATAACAAGCTAGACAATGATGATAATAATAGTAACAAAAAGGAACTATAAAATCATATGGGAATCATGATGCATATATAGGAAATAAATAGGAATCAATAAAACTAAGAGGGAACAAGCTAGGGATAAAATAAGCTATGTAAAGAAGTTGCATTCACACTCCACACTGGTAGTCAAGTTGACCTCGTCCAGCGTTGATTTAAAAATATTAAGAGAAGGAGCTCTTCTTGCATAGTCAGGTAGATTATTCCATAATCTTGTAGTGACGTATCGATATGCATTTATGACCTATGCATGAATCTGCTTGAATAAGTAGGCTGATCAAGCTTGCAGAAGCCTCTGAGAACAGGGATTCAGTATTGGAATGCCATTCTCAGAGAATAATGACCGTGGTTTTGGTCACTCAACATACAAAAGTAGAATTCTTTTGGGAATCCCTTGAGTTAGAGAGTAAAGAAAAGATTGCCTCCTGTTTTTTTTTACTCACCTACACCTCCTGTGTTCCTTCCATGACGTACATCCTTCCCGCCAGGCCTTTCGAGTAGAGGCTTGCTTGGTAGCCGTTCAGCCTGTCTAAAACCATAATGGCGTCGCAAAAGCGCCAATTTTGTTGTCAACAACGACAACAAATTTGTTTAATGACGGGAAGAAGGTAGTGGTCAATTTGATTAGCTCATTTTGGAAACAAAGTGGCGATGCTGGTGGACGATGAAGAGCCTTTTTTAAGCTTTTGGTAGACAGGAATATTTACAGTAATTTATTGAGTTAACTCTAGAGAAGATATGTCTTTAAAAAGTAAGAAATTTGAAAGAGGAGGGATAGCTTCTGGATCTGCTGAAAACTTGTCAGCGAAAAGACCTGGCTCAGCAAAGAGTAACAGGCCGAGTTCCGCAGATCCAAGTAAATATTCAGCAAGATCAAATGCAAGTATGGTAAGTGTTGTTCGTTAACGTTTTTGCAAGATCAAATAATTGTCATTCGAGTAGTTGCTGGGTAGCGTCAGAAAATATTGTCATTGGGCGTTTGATATTGAACTTATATTAAAGTAGATAAGTGGAGGCACTAACAGCTTAAAAACCTGAGGGTGGCCCGCTTGGCAGCTTTTGTCATGACCCAGCTGCCATGCCGTTTTTTTAATGTGATATATATTTGGTACTGTACATTTTTCTTGCAGCTACCCCAACCTTGAGGTTGGTTTAACTTCTAAATACCTGAGACCTCTTTTGAAATATGAATATAAGAAGAGTAGCTCCCATGGTTACCTAGTATTTTAAATTAGCAGAATTCTAGATGGAATCACAAGCAAAATATTAGACTTCATCACACTTTCACACAATATTTAAGTGCTTCTGTGTTGAAAAAAAATCCGGGATTGCTTTAGTTTTGCTATTCTTCATTACGTGATAAGTCCAGAAAACTAGCGCCACTTTCTGAACTAATCAGATTCAAAAGCAAAAAGCAATCGCAACTTTCCCACTCACATTTCCCTGCACTTAAGACAGTTGGCATTTTTTAGTTCTCTTTGGCCCCTCGACATATTTTCCTTGCTGTGATTAACTTTTAATTTCTTTGGTTTTGGTTGTATGACACTCAATTAAAAGGTGTCCTAATGTACAACAAATACACTTTGATTTCTCTGCTATTATCTTCAGCACATTGTAAACAGTGATTGCAATATCCTTTAGTTGATGATGATTTGATGACTAGAAAATTGTTCACATGTATTTAACATTATTTATAAATGCAGCATCATTAGAACAACTTTATTCTACTTTAAAAACAGGATTCTGATCTGAGTGACTTTCTATCGGTAACTGGAACAAGCAACGTTCTCAAGAAATCTGGTCATCATAAAAGAAGTAAGTTATATTTTATGTCTGTCTGATTAAAACCATTTTCTATATGATACTTATGATTTGTGCAACAAGTCACTCAATACTCTGAAAATGCTCTGCATGCTTTACGTGCACATTACTTCAAATAATACATATATTTATTGACTAGATCATTGAATTGAAATAAGAGTTCAAAAGGGATGTTGACCAAGAGACTTAAAACTTGACTGTTATAGCCATTGCCATTAATCCAAGTGGTACCCCAATGACTACTCTCTTTTGCCATATTTTTTTGGTTCAGTGAACTTCATTTATTTAAATTGTGGTAGAATATTGAGCAAGTTGTGATCTAATGATGTATTGTCAATTCAAATTGTCCTATTTAATAAACTACTCAGGGCAGCATTGGAGAACAATGATCTTCTATCATTTTCTTGCAAACAGAGCAGAGCACAGATGGCAGTATTTCTCAAAGCAGCCCTTGCTCTTGATTAATTAGAAGTTGATATGTGCAGTAATTGAAATTATGCTTTGTAATTAATATATTAAGGTGGCAGTGCAGGCATTGTGAGGTCACAACACAATGAGGTTCATGTGTCTGGTAGCGATAGTGACAGTGCAAGAACTAGCAGTAGCTCTGGAGCAAGAAGGAAGAATGTGAATAAAAAACCCATTCCGCCAGCGAGGTAACATTTTTAAGACACGACAAGTCAGTTACAAACAAAAATGGCAGTACTTGTTGTTTGGAAAATATTTGTAATCAGTTTATGCTCTTTTTTGAAACAAACATCATTGTCGGTTGTGTTTTAAAGTCATTCCAAATTTTAATAATCTTAAACTGCTAAATTGATTGATGCCTTAGATTGCATTGAAAACTTACAACCTTGTGTGATAGTGCATTTGGAGTGAAATTTGTATATATATGTGGAAATAAAATTTTATTTTGTTTCTGCTCAGGTTTTCTGAGGACCATATCCCACACATCATGTCTCAAGCTAAAGCCCGCACTAAACCTAAACTGGCCACAACATTCCAGGTAATTTCTCTCACACATACATGTGCTTCAGGTAAACACTCTTGAAAAAGAAGGTACCAGTAAATGAAAAAAAGGAGATGTTTTTAATTCAGCTTCATTTGAAATAACAATTCAGACAAAATGCTCGTGGCCAAACAAGAAAAAAAAAATTCCTGTTGGCAAAAAATATTCTTGGTGTTTTGTTGATGGGAAAAGTAGTCAAGTGTTAACCATTTGCTCCACTGAGAGTTGCCAGCATCTAATTTCTCTTTACCCCAGAAGTGATCAACATGAAACTTATCCCTGTAATATCCATACATTGTCCAGCAAACAGGTAATGAGAGTATTCAGAATTATCAGTTAAAAGTCGTTATCCTGATCTAACACCAACTCTCGTAACAAGGTAACAATCAGGGCGGGGTTGTTCAAAGGTCGGTTAAGAAAAGCCAGGGTTAGTGTAAAATTTTCAGATCTGAAAGCTTTAAAAGAAAATTCACTTTAATTCCATATTTCTACAATTTAATGATTGAATGCTCTTAAAATAATTGGGAAAATTATCCCAAAATGGCCTTTGAACAGAGAAATATAGAAACTGGGATTAACATTTAACCCTGGGTTAGCGCTAATCGGCCTTCGAACACCTGGGCCCTGATCTTGGGAGTTCAAGGGTTCCAATATCACCCCTGGATCTAACATCAAGGCCTTGAGAATACGGGAAATGATCACTACCTAAAAAAAAAAAACCTGATTGTTGATCAAATTCTCCTTGTCAGCACCTTAGGCAATCTATGGAGAACAGTATGGAGAATATGCATACTGATGTTAGGGTGTAAAGTTTTAGTGATGCTGATATCTGAGGTCACTGATTTGAACATGTTATTTTTATTAAGCGCCACAGCAATGCTGCTACAGCCAGCCCCAATGCTCTACCAGACAGACCTTTAGCAACAACACACCAAAGAGTTCAGCCTGATGAGGTTGATGAATGGTGGCTGTCAGCTTCTGATCCTGCACCAGTTCCCCCACTGTTCCTGCAATCTCCTACAGAATTGGACAAGAAGCATAACTGGTGGCCTGGTGCTAGCAAGACCAGCAATCATGTTGATGAAGATTTTTTTCAAAATGATATCAACAATTTACGACCTGGTAATAGCGGTCTCGATCAGAATAACCTTGAGTTAAATATTTTTGAAGGTGAAGCAAGAATCAAACTTGACAAGTCAACCGCAAGAAGAGAAGATGTACCAAAATTGTTTCTTGATGATCTTGTGGAGGATGATGGTGACAGAAAACGGCAGAAAGCTGCTGTAAACATTCAACGTTGGTTCCGTGGATGGAAATCTCGGAAGCAACTTGGTGGACAGAATGCTGTAAAGCAGCTCTTAAGCCAGAAGAAAATGGAGAAGGAGAAGCAGATGGTCAGTGACTATGCACTTGTACAGACAGAGGTAAATGTGTCATGATATTACAATAAAAGAAAAGGTATTACCTAATTTGGTGATCAGCAACCTTACAAATTTCTAAGCTCTCCTTTGCATCCCGTAACCAACTTAAGGATCAGAGGGAAGAGGAAAAGAGGAAACGACGAGAAGAGAAAGCTAGATTGGCAAGACAGGCTGCCATAGAAGAACTACAAAAGAAGAGAGAGGAGAAACGACACGAGAATCAAAGGAAGGCAGAGGAAGAACTGGTATTGACAATGATTGTTTTGTACAAATTCATGGCAACTGAGTACAACTTTCAGAATGAAGAAGTGTGAATATTAGCCATGCTGGAAGATCAGCTGTTAACAAGAACAGCACACATGTCTCTTTCTCTCATTACATATGCCTGCTGTCTTAAGTGCAAAGCTGGAGCAAACCAAGTGAAACCTAATAATCAAATTTAGTAATTGTAAAGCCTACTTTGGGGGTGAAATATTCTTATTTGTAAAGTTCTGAGGAGAATAAGTCTTTCGTACTCATTGATTACATGTAACTTTGATCTAATTTGTTTTTTGACAGGTTTTTCTCCAAGCTAGTGGAAAAGTTGTCAAAAAGAAGTTAGCAATTCCTGGCTCAGCAATGAAATCAAAACCAAAAGGGAAGAAGAGCACGGGAGTAGGTGCATCCAACAACGCTGTAAAAAATAACGAGCAAGTTAATCCCAGTGAAATAACATCCAGACCTGGGACAGCCAGCAGTGTTGGAAGGAAAGTTGATGAGTTATTCCAGGTGTGTCAGAACTTGACCCTTTGACTCTCAAGAGTGACAAGCAACTAATTTTTGCTTACAATCTCACCCCTGAACCAAACATTTAGGTCACAAGAATAACAAAATTGATTACTGACTAAAGCAGCTCTTGATTGTTAGGCAAATGAGCAAAGAATATGACACAGTCGGATGATGTTCAAACCTTGCCATGGTTTGAGATGCCAGGGTTGAACTGTATTGTACATTCATATTGTGTTTTCATTATTGACTGCATTAGTTTGTATTTCCGTATTCTTTTTACTGCAGGAATCTCGAGAATCTCAAGTTAGTGCAGCCGCTGCCACTTCAGATGAGCAAGCAACGGGAGCGCTATTCTCTGATCGCACAGATGACACAGATAAGACATTAAAAAGGTATGTTGTAAGTATTTGGTTGATTAATTGTCTCAAGCATGCAAAAAATCTTGTATTTGCAACCTTGTCACTTCCAAGATCAAAAAGAAAATTTTCCCAGCTGATGAACATGTATTTCACTGTTTTTCAAGGCAATACTAATACATTTTGTTTTGTTTTTTTAAGCTCTCAGGTTGGTGGTGAAAGCAAAACCACCTTTGATGACCTCTTGGAGTCCCTCAAGCAGTTGGAGGAGGAACCAGCTGATCTGCTCCAAGTGGGGCACAGCAGTGGACCTAAGTTTGGTGGCTGGGGTGAGAACTTTTCAAAATGTTTTATAATAATAATACTAATAATAATATAATTAACAATTATCCCACGAGCGCGCGTTGGATATAAGATAATAGATAGCCAACGAGGCGCGTAGCACCGAGTTGACTATAATCATCTCATATCCAACAAGCGCGAGTGGAATAATTGTTTTATTAAAAACGTTAAATTTTATTCAATTTTTAGCTCCCTTTTAATTTTAATCTGACTCATACGCTTGCCATATTTGTAGATTATGGTATATTGGCTGATATACCATAATGGCTAAGCCAATAAAAAGTCTTGAATTGCATTATCCAATGATCCAGTTTTTAATAATAATAATTATTTTTATTATGATCATTTCATGGGATTTATCACTGCAGTCAATCTATTGCATTCTAGAAATAATTGTAGTTTTCTCCATAGTTTTCTTGTCCAAACATCACAGTTAAGGTCTCAATTTTGGAAAAGCTTCAAGGGTATTTTTTCACATTCTTAACTTTAAGATGTTTTGAAATTATGATTTTTAGGGCAAAACTTAGAGGATGATGAAGACAAGGTATGCTTACTTCTCAAGTTTTTTTTGGCAAGGCTAGTGAAATAAAGGAAAAGTTTAAATCAGGTCAAACAGTGGTATTTATCCATGAAGGCTGTTTTACAAACACTTTTGAAAAATCCTTGACAATTCCACCAACTATCTTGTTTTTTTTTTTAATAGAATTCTGTAAGAAGAAGAGATTTACCTCTTATTTTATGTAACTCAAATAATGGAGAATAATTTGGAAACATCAACAAAGTTGAAATGGTAAATTGGCCACCATAACGATTACAAAAGCTGATGTTTCGAGCGTTAGCCCTTTGTTGGAGCTAATAGAGGAATTGTGGGTTGTGTGTGCTTTTAAAGGCAGAAAATGGAGCTACGTTATTGGTGTTAACATTAATGGAGAAAAACACATAAATTTTAAAATAGTTGGATCATGTTTCTCCATTTTATTTTTCTCTTGCATTTTAGGCTTACCTTTCTCATGCTTCACTGGGTCAGTTAAACAAAGATAAGCTGGAAAGGTAACTGCTGGTAGAGATGAAACAGAATTGTAGACTCTTATTCTATTTGTTGAGCCTGTTTTATCATTTCCCATAGAATTTACATTATAGCAATTGATTGTGATGGCCTATTTTCAGAGAAATTCCCAGAAAATTGTAAAATTTTAGTGTTTTTTCTTTTCTTTTCCAAATTGCAGTCAAGGACAGGCAGGAAGTGCATTATCTGCTGAAAAACTACGGTACAGCTTTATACATTCATGCACCCTTCATTGACTCATTGGAAAATCCTTTTTGATGAAATTATTAGTAGCTTCAGACTTTCATAACCTTTCATAATATTAGTAAATTATTAAAAACTAGATCATTGGATAATGCAATTTAAGACTTTTTATTGGCTTAGCCATTATGGTATATGAGCCAATATACCATAATCTACAAATATGGGAAGCGCACATGTCAGCTTAAAATTAAAAGGGAGCTTAAAATTTAATGAAATTTAATAATTTAATATAGCGTTTTTAATAAAACAATTATTCCATTTGCGCTGGTTGGATATGAGATGATTATAGCCAACTTGGTGCTATGTGCCTCTTTGGCTATCTATCATCTCATATCCAACGCGCGCTCGTGGAATAATTGCTAATTAGCCTGATCAAGGACTTGAGATTCAACAAGAAGTGTGACATGTCTGTCAACATGCATCCTCCAGTATAAATTCAATTGTGGACTTGAAAACAACCTGTTGGTCTGGGTCAATTACAAACCTTACAACTGAATTACTATTATTTTATTTAGAAATGTGACATGCTTCTGTATAGCACTGACAGTGAAGTTTTGGCAGATTGGTAGAAAGTACTCGATATGCAAAAAAATGAACAAAAAATATATATATAGTGAACAACAAAAAATGCCTCAAAAATTTACCTTCTTTAGCCAAATGAAAAACTTAGTATGGGAATCAAGTGTCTATTCATATTCTTGATGTTCAGAATATCCATCTCCAGTTGATCTCACTTGTAGCTCTGTCATGTTGTCTTGCTTGACAAATGCAAGAGTATGTTGCAAATTAGTTCCTTGCAGAGATTTCGGTAACAAAAATTTGTTACTGCACAACATTAGAAATTGCTAATCCACCCCATCTCCCCCTTAAAAAAAGCTGCAAAGTGTCCATGCTATAACTTGTGTCTCGTTGTATTTTAGGAGTATCTTGACGTTTTTGGATGAGGTAGAAAAAGCAGAAGATGATGCTATCAGTGAAATAAGTCAGGTTAGTAAATTAATTTCCAAGGGGTACCGGTAGCTAGCATTTGAAACCTCACTGAACTCTACTCCTGCTCAAATCTTTCGATTTTAGATGAAGGCACTAACAAACTTAGGTATATATATAGATATAGACTGCGTCAAATTCAAGGTTTTTAGTGTTGTGTAAATGTATTAAGGTAGAACTTGATCTTTAAATAATTTACTACACTTTATAATCTTTTTACGCACACGATGTTCTCCACGGCACTGATCTCAATTATAAATAAGACCCTCGTTACTAATGAAACTAAAAATTCATCGCGCAAAAATTAATGTGTTTCCTTGTTTCGAGTGTCTCGAAACTTTTTTCAAGCGTCTTAAAACTCAAACTCGAACGTCTCGAAACTCGCATCGAACGTCGCGAAACTCGCCTCGATCCTCGAGTTTTGAGGACTGTCGACTTGATTTTGAGAGATACCTTATGAGGCATAAGTCACCAACAAGTTCTCTGTAGCGCAATGGTAGAGCGTCAGACCTTGATCTGTCCAAATCTCGATGGGGAACTTTGATTTTTTTTCTCTGAACCTTCAGCTTGTTACAAATAAACAACATTTCTATTTAGTTTTGTTGGTGCTGTACAATATTTTTCAGGCACGAGACGGAGCCATTTCTCGTGGACTACCATCATCAAGTACTTCAGCCTCTGTGGCAGCTGACCGCAGGGAGTGAGTACTCACAGGAATGTGGCCAGTGTAAACTGGTGCCTCTCATGAAGACTTTTAGTAACCCTTTACGCCTATATTCCATACTGTTCTCTACACGTTTCCTTAGGTTATGACAAGGAGAATTCTTTGGTAAGACAATCAGGGAAATGTGACAAAATACGGTGGAGGAGGGGCCAGGGGTTTAAAAAAAAAAAGCCGGTTACGGGTGGTCTATAGCCTGCGTTGCAGCCGGACGTGTCACACAATCCCCGGTATAGTCTATATCGGCGGTTTAGACTGTCTGCGACGCAGGCTAGTGGTCTACCGTTACCTATAAAAACCTGTTACTGCTGTCTGTTGAGCTTGCGAGCAGGCTCTCGTGTTTGGGTTTCGCCTTACAGCCTCTTTTCCGGAAACGGCCGCATATTACACAATCGGCAGTAGCTCATAGAAGAAGGCTATTGAAACCCATAGGAGATGGTACTGTAGATGAATAAAGGGGGGCTAGTTTCTAAAGAAACTGTAGTGCTGCGTCGGTGTCGATGGGAGTAAGAAGGTAATTTGGGTTTTATCAACGGAGTTAATAATATAAATGGCCACCACTCCTAGTCATTCTATACCAGAAGTTGGAGAAGTTGCGGCAACGCGACGTAGTCGAATTACAAGATCACCTTTGTTATATATTGTGGTCTGATAATCTGGGTGTAATATGTACGTAGTCAACTTACGTTTTGTTTCCTGTCTGGTCACATGCTTGACATTCTAAACGCTCTTTCTTCGTTGCAGGAAGGAAGAGGCCGCGTTAGAGTCAGCCGCAGCAGCTGCCTCGGATGTTACAACAGCCATGATGGCTGTCAAAATAGAACTGGAGGAGAAGAAGAGGACCAATGATCTGCTTCAAAGAGCTTTGGTACGATATGATCTGAGAGTGGATGGGAAATGATTAGAGAGAGAATGGAAAAGGATGAAGGAGGGGATGGAAAATGATCAGAGAGGGGATGGAAAATTATCCGGAGGGGGATAGGAAATGATCTAGGAGAGGATGGGAAATGAAATGGGATAGAATGGAAAAGGATTTGGGAGGGGATGGGAAATGACCTGGAAGTAGATGAGAAATAGTCTGGAAGGGATAGGAAGTTATCTGGGAGGGGTGGGAAATAATCTTTTGTCACTTAAAGATGCGAATTTTGCTTCTCACGCTATGCATAATGGTTTTTTTAATCAGTCGAAAAGAAAACTCACACACCCTCCTTTTGAATCTGCCATTGTCATAATTACACTGTTGATTATGTTTTGTCTCTCACATTAGAACCAACAGCGTGAATTCACTCTGAGGCAAGCGAAGGAGATGGAAAAAGACGCAAAACAACGGCTGGCCATCCAGCGACAGGAGTATGAAGCAGCCATTCAGAGACATTTGTCCTTCATCGACCAGCTGATTGACGACAAAAAGGTGTTAGGGGAGAGGTGTGAGGAAGTAGTGAACAAGCTGAAAAGTACGGACAAGAAGTACGGAGATAAAGTCAAACAGATGGAGGAGAAGTGAGTTTCTTTTGACTCCGGTGGAAATTCGGTCATTTCTAAATTAAGCCCTTTAACTCCCGAGATCTGGTTGTTAATACTCCCCTCCAGCTACTACTGACATATTTCCTTGCAAAATAGCAAGGGCGTAGCCAGGGGGGTCCTGGGGGGGCCCGTGACCCCCCCCCCCCCCCTTGATAGGTCTTCTTTAGAGCAAACAACCTACAATATTCAGGTGGCGAAAACGCCATGACAATATCTTAGCCTTAAAAGCCATTGATATGGGCCTTCATGCCGCGATAATACGACTGAGCCTGCTGATACACGCAGGAGAGCATCGGTGTAAATGGTGAGTATCCTCTGTGACTCCCCCTTTGAAAAATCCTGGCTACGCCCCTGATTAGTTACTAAATTTGGTGTTAAATCAAGATAACAACTACTTCCTGACAATTTTGAGTATTCAGTAAATGTTCTTCGTGAACTTTCTTGGTCCTGAAATATCCAATGATTATAGAGATTCTAAAAAAAATGGTTGCAAAAGTTTTTATAGCCTCGCTTTCGTTGATGGTACCACAAACCAGTCGCAATTTGAGAAATGATATATGATGGGATTTTTTTCCTTTTTAGTCATCAAGTTGAACTAAAGAAACAAAAGGAAGTGATACTGGCAGCGGAAAAATTACGACGAGAAAAATGGATAAATGAGAAAACTCAACAAATCAAGGTAGCGAATCCACAGTAACGGTTATAACGCAAACATTGTCTTTTCGCCTCCAGTAGTTTCAAAAATGCTTGATACACCCTATGCCATAAGGGAAACGCGGTAACCGCTTATTTGGCGCCCTTGAGTCAGCAGCGAGAGGTCTGGGTTGAGTTCTCGGAAATACGCTCGACTCGCTCCACCTGTCGTCAACATGGAGATCAATGGGTACAGATACAGACAAAATACTGAGAGCTATCGGCGACTGACTAGCGTCCCTTCCAAGGGAGTATCAATACTCCCGTGCACTTCATACCGAGGCTCGTGTGCAATCTTAACTTACGCCTTGTAAACTCGGTTTGAAATTTACAGGAAGTCACGGTCAAAGGACTGGAACCCGACATACAGAAACTGATTGCTAAGCATAAAGCGGAAGTGAAAAAGATCAAGTCTACTCATCAGGTGTGAATCTCATTAGTATCTTCTGATCATGACGTATTGCAAATCTGGAAATCTGATTGGTTCCCTCTGATAAACGTTAATCGTTGGCGCTTCACTGTCTATCAAAAGCTCACCTTTTCTTGCTATGAAATAAATGTAGAAGAATGTTTTCACATATCCCTCCCCTCCCCTCCCCTCCCCTCCCCTACCCCACTTCCTTGTTACCTATAGTGTCAACACGGATTAAAGAACGAAGCTCTGTAACAGTGAATTATTATCCAACTACACCTAGACGAGTACGAATAACGCCATAGACGAGTACAAATATCACGCGGTATTTGTTCTCGTCTATTGTAGTACCGGTTAAACTGGTTTTCTCGCATCGCGCAAGCGAAGAATATTGGATGGTAGTTACGGAAAAAAAAAAAAGTGGCGGACAATTTCAATCATATTTCCGACGACGAAGAGTCAGAATGGCTGGCAAATATAGATCCAAGTTCATTTGATGAATCGAACGAAGAAAAACAGCTTGACGACCAGAAAATTTCTTCATTTAGTGAAGACAATAGAAACAGCAACACAACAACGCGCCAATTCCGTTCCACTTCGCATACTTCTGTCACGCACTCCCGTAAATAAATATCCGCGAAATTCGCCCGCAGAAACAACAGTTTGGCGTGTTGGATAATAAATAACTTATTAGACGTTTTGTTGTGTAGTATCGCTGAGTATTTTTACTCGTTATTTGTATTTCGACTCGCCCTACGGGCTCGTCAAAATACGACACATCTCGTAAAAATACTCAGCGATACTACACAACAAAACGTCTAATAAGGTAACAAATGAATAAAGGCTGATAGTTTCGAAAGAAACTGTTTGGGGCTGCGTCGGTGGGGGTAACGAAATAATTTGGAAAGATCAACAGAGTTGAAATGGTAAATTGGCCACCGTAACGATTACAAAAGCTGACGTTTCGAGCGTTAGCCCTTCGTCGGAGCGTTAGCCCTTCGCTCCGAATTATGTCTAATAAGATATATTTATTCGATGACAGGCGGAGTTGCTGGAGGCCGATGAACGTGCAGGTAGAAGATACATACAGCAAATAGAAGAACTGAGAGATCAGTTGGAGAGAGAGAAGGAAAACGCCTGTGCACGAGAGAGAGAACTTTCTCAACAAAGGTAAATGTTCTCTCACGTGTGAATTTTCTTTTCGGTGTTAACCAACAGCTAGAACGACAGATAGCACATCATCGTCGGTGTTTGAACCTTAAACGAGTGTGTTTGCTGGTTTCCTTGGTGAATTTTATAATTTGGTGTTCATTTCTTTTGTTGGTGAAGGTATGAAAAGCAGCTGGAGCAGGAGGAACAAGCTTATCAACAACAAAGGCGGCGATTATACGCTGAAGTACAGGAGGAAAAGGAAAGAGTTGCGCTACAGGGTCAGAAACAACGACAGGAACTGGACGATGCACGCTCTGCCTTAGAGGTGAGTGAAGGTGTCTTGTGGATTTAGAACCACAGGTAAACCAAACAACTATGATAAAGTTTGATTAAGGACGGGAAATACATGTATCCTAAACGTTCCAATAGGCCCTCCTCTGAGTACTTTGGCTGTCATTTTCAATTCTGTTGTACGCAATTCGTTTTTTTTAATATTTTTGGTCTTTAGCCATCTTAATTTCTTCTTCTTCTTTTTGTTTCGTCATCGCCTTTTGAGTGTTTTTCAATTTTTATTGAACTGTTAATTAACTGTTAATTAACGGGCAACGAGGTTGTGGGCCCGATATGAATCTTGCACTCAAAATATATCTGGTTCGGTGTTAATCTACCAGTCGCCCAAAACGTCACAGTATCAGCTCGACGTTTACCGCTGATCATTGTTAGGTTTCCTTAACCTGCTAGCTATCGCGTAATAGATACCTAGTAGCGTCACCAATCACATTGCAGCATTTGTGCTGGAATGTTAGTATGTTTGTGCTTACTTTCTGTTGCCTTCTTGACGTTGGAATGTTAATCAAAGGTAAACAAAACATCGCATAATTCAAAATATAGCCCTGGTCTATCTTGTTGAGCTACGAATGTGCAAACAGAACTACTATTAGTAGCGAACACAAGCTCAAAGTTTAACTAATTTTTGTCGTATTTTGGAGTTCAAGTAGTATTTATGTTTGTAGGAGTCTCACAAAAAGTCAATTCTCGAGATGCAAACTTCGCATCAAAGAGCTATGGATGATCAGGAAAGGAAACATCAGGTAAAGAAATACTCATATAACTGGCCATTTATCCTTAAGCAGCATTGGTGGATAGATATATTGTGGTTCAATTTAATGCTTAGTCGAGTTTAACCTTCGTTCTTGTACACTGCTATTCTAAGCCTAATTAAGGACTCAGTAAAGATAGAAACAGTAAAGCAAATTGAGAGTAAATTGAACATTTACTTTTCTACCGAAGGAATTCCCACACTCCTCTGGTGCCGCATTTACGGTATCTAATCCTTAAGACTAAAAGTGGCTTTAGAAGAGTGTTATATAGATGTCTGTCTATCCAGACATGTTTGTCTTTTTCCATTGATGAAATACAAGTTTACTTAGGGAATCGTTGTATCTAAGGTCGGATTTGGTTTGCGTTGCAGTTAGAAATGAATGAGTTAAAAGAAAGGCTGGAGATTGAAAAGCAAGGCTGGATTGAAAATTACATGAAGAAGCAGGTAGGGTACTTTTTTAACGGAACTCAAATTTCCCCTTTTGGGTTTGATTCATCAGTTATGTCATAAAAGTTCCTAAAATTCTGACCTCTGGCCGTTTATTATTCTCTCGGAGATATGCCGAGGTTATCTACCTAGGCTGCCTGACTGTGTCCCTTTTGTGTTTGTTTGTTTGTTTGGCGTGTTTGTTTACAGGATGCCGTGTTAATGACGAAAGAGCGGGAACTAAAAGAAGCTGTTCGGGAAGGACGCGATAGAGTAAGTAAAGTTAGCGTTTTAGGCTTAGCAAGAATTAGTCTTGTTATTCATCTCAGTGTTCTTGAGGAGAGGCGGTAAGATTCTTAAGAAACTGCCAGTGGTGCTGCGTCAGTGGGAGTAACAAGGTAATTTGGGTTTTATCAACTCAGTTGATAATGTAAATTGGCCACCGTAAAGAGTCTGAAAGCTGACGTTTCAAGCGTTAGCTCTTCGTCTTTCGCTCTGACGAAGGGTTAACGCTCGAAACGTCAGCTTTGAAACCTTTACGGTGGCTAATTTACATTATCAACTCAGTTGATAAAATCCAAATCTTCTTGAGGAGAGGCTCGTGGGAATTTATTGATGTTCGCTTTCGCATTTCGTTATACTTCTAGTTGTAGGAGAAGCAAGACTTACTTGATGCTTCGGCTGGTCCTGTCTTTCTTCCTGTCTTTCTGTTCATTTGTCTGTCCGTCTGTTTGCCTGCCTGTCTATGCGTCTGTGTGCCTTTGTGTCTTTTTGTGTGTCTCTCTGTCTATCTACCTGTCTGGCTGTCTCTCTTTTTTTCTTTCACCCATATTGTTTATCGTAGGAAATTGAGATGGTGATTTCCAGACTGGAAGAAGAGACATCGTTAGCGAGAGAAGAATGTGAGCGAGCCGCTGAGAACAGAATCAAGTAAGTGCTTAGAATTGACATCTTCCTGACCTGAGCCTGATTTCATATGATCTTTGGGCAAGAATGCGACCAATATATGCAGTCTTCGACGATTGACGAGTGAAAAGTCCATGCTCTATTTCAGTGAAATTAGCTTAAAATAAGTCTTCGAGCTGGTGGTTTTTCAATTACTGTCGTGGTACTAGTTGTAAAATTTAGTCTAAAACGAGTAGAAAATTCGTCAGTTTGCTTCTAGATGATTTAAACATCGCGCCAACCTAAACCAAAATGAGTAACTAACTCAGGAATACAGACAATTTCTTTGTTATGTAGCGAAAACGTAAAAAAGACCTTTCTGCCACAAGCGGCGCTCTCAAAACTTACCTTAAGAAACCATGAATTCTAACGGTGTGTTTTTGGCTTTAAGGCGGGTAAGAGATAAGTACGAATCTGAATTGAAAGAACTAGAGGAATCCGAACGGAATATGCAGGAAAAATACAACAACATGAAGGTGAGAACCAAACACGCCTGGTATATATCAGCAAGAAAGGTCTGTATGTCTTGCAAGCTTTGCATGTTTTTTTTTCCGGAATACTTGAGATTGGATACGACACTTGGGGAGTTCCTACTGACGACGTAGAATCAAGATGCGCACCGATCAGTTGTTCCTTGGTTTCTATTTTCGCGCACCAAGAGCTAGTCAGAAAGGGCTACGGTGACTCCTAATCGATGTTTTAAGGCAGTTTTCAACTGAGTGTCGATGGTATTTTTGGGTTGCACTTGTTTTGCTTTACTTCGCTACGTGATTGATTCAGAAAACTCGCGCTATCATCTCAACCAATCAGATGCAAGCTAAAACCAATATACGACTTGGTCACCAGCGTTTTTCCCGCGCTTTAGGGAGTTTGCTTGTTTTGACTTTGGATTATGATTGGCTCTTTGTGGGTTTTTCCTTCCTTTTGATTGGCAATTGTGATGTCTTTGCTTTTTTATTTATTACACTCAATCGAAAACAGTTCTAGTTATGAAAAACTGCCCATTATAATTTTCCAGTTAAATTTTGACTGGTTACTTTGGCAGTATAATGGTGAGGGAGTGGAATTTTCAATTTGGTTTTTCCCGCGTTTGATTCTGATTTGCGAATTTCTATTTGTCTCTGGAAACGCCTCTTTTAATAATCAATTGCGCACGGAAGGGAATTTACCACTTGTTCCCTTCCAAGCTCCAGATCCCTCTGTTGTCATCATCAGGGCAAACGAATTTTTGCTGGAAATTATTGAACTGAATTAAATTCCCAATCATAGCAGAAGCACTCGTTATGTTACAGGGTCGTTTATCCGAAGTCGAAGGAGAAAACGCACGGTTGAAGAGCATTTTGAAGCAAAAGGATGAAGAGGTAGAGGGGATAGATAAAGTAGCTAAACGGCTGCAGGAGGAGAGAGGAAAGGTGGCGGACATCATTCGGCAGGAGTTCGCTGACAGGTTTGCAACGAAAGAAAGGCTTCACTAGTAATTAAATTTGAATTGACTCTTACAGTCAAACTAAGTGAAGCGTACCCCTCAAGATTACATTAATGAAATGATCAATTGGATATTGAACCCGCCAGTCGTTTCAAGAATGCAATAATGAATTGATTATTTGATTATTGAACCCGCTAGCCGTTTCACGAATGCAATTATGGATTGATTATTTGAATGTTGAACCCGATAGCCGTATCCGTTTTGAAAAGGCGCGGATCATTGTTCAAATTAGAAGTCCATTTCTGAAGTCCAATAAGATTGTTCTTTTCGACGAGGAATCCTGAAAATGAACAAACTGCACTGTAAAAACACTGCGAAAACAGTCGATTGCAAATATTAACGAAATAAAAGAAGTCTTGCGATGGCTTCGCCCGTAAACTATTTTTCCGACCATGAATACACACAAGAATTTCTACAAGTTCGTCAAGATGTGAATAGGCGAAAAAAGCTCTCGATAACATTCCATTTTCAACATTTACAAGAAGTTCTACACAACACTCGCACTCACCTTACCCGCCATGTCTGACGTCATGTTGAAATAGTTCCGATCCATCATCACGCGTTCGCATAATCCAATCAGAAATGGACTTCTGATTTTAACAATGATCCGCGCCTTTTCAAAACGAATACGGTTATCGGGTTCAATATTCAAATAATCAATCCATTATTGCATTCTTGAAACGGTTAGCGGGTTCCATGTTCAAATTTCAATTCGTTATTGCGCTCCTGAAACGATTAGCGGGTTCAATATTCAAATAATCAAATCATTAATGTAATCCTGAGGGGTACGCTTCACTCAGTTTGACTGTAAAAGTAATCCAGGCTTACATTGGTTTTTCTTCACTACTCTTTGTGATTGGCTAGAAACAAAATCACGCCACCACCTCAACCAATGAAATGCAAAAGTAGAAAACCAAGCGTGATCTGGGCACACGTTTTCCTTTAACCCTTTACACGCAAGAGTGATTTGCTTCTAATTTCTCCCAACTTTATAATCAATTCAATCAATCAATCAACAAGGTCATGAAAATGAAGGGAATGATCACAAACTCAAGAAGCTCTCGATTAATGAACAAATTCTCCTTGCAAGTGTCATAGGAAATGTATAAAGAACAGGATGGAGAACTTGTCTTTTGACATTAGGGTGTTGAGGTTTGGCAGATGTCTTAATTGTAACTCCCATTTTTTCCTTTTGACATCCTTTGTTCTGAGTGACCTTTGATTTTATTTCGGTTGTAGTGAACTCAATCAAAATGCGTTCCATCTTATTGCCGTTATGATGAAGTAATGTTCCTTTCTCACGAAATTGAAACTCATTTTTCACAGCACGGGTTTTGTACTAAGCCTCGTTTTCAAAGTGAGGGTTTTGAAACTCGAAAATGGTGTAACGTCAACGGATATTCAACGATTTTCTACTTTTTTTCAGGCTTGTGACAACTGACGAAGACAACAAGCGTTTGAAAACAGAAGTGAGCGAAATGAAGGCCCGTCACAGATTAGAAATAGATCGAGTTACGCGGGAGAAAGAGCAAGAAATGGAAGAAGTGCATAAAAGGTTAGTAAATTGCGACCAGTTCCCTTTAGTGTACAAATATATTACTGACGTGGAGATATTTCAGTGGTTTTGTGTTTGTATGGGTCTAGTTTGTCATTTTGTTATTGAAACTTATCCTGTCTTTTTACCGCTAGAGTAAGACAGGCCATAGCTAAAAAAGAAGAAACAATGAAAACACTACGAGAGCAACATCAGGTGAGAGTTTTGAAGTAAATTTTTCATCAACCCGTGTTTTCCCTCTCGTCATACGCGTCACATATTTCCCTGCATGGCAGCAGCGGCATTTTTTATACTCGCTTTCTTTTTGTTTGCCAGTGAGAAGTGCTAGCGCTTTGACGGATATTTAGATCAGTGAAAGCCTCTTATAGGCAAAAATACTTTTCTACACCCATCTTTTTTTCTTTTTACACACATTTGTTTTTGTGTTTACTTAGGCCGCCATGAAACGAGCAGAACATTTGGAATTTTTACTCCAAGAACAAAGAAAGAAGTTGCTGTCGTGAAGCGGACTCATGAATCCGAACAGTGTCCACGTTTTGCATCATCCCCCGAACTAGTGCCGAGTCCTGCCGAAGACAGCGCGATTTAATTTGGTATGCGTAAACTCTACCGAATGTCAAACGAAGTCAGATAGTTTTCGTGCATTGTTAAGAGTTCAAATGGACATTCAAATCCCACAATATTGGGAGAATTCGAATGGACTAGTCTCATTGATGGAGTAACCTTTGCCCAAGAATCTGTTTCTACTGCTCAGACCCAAATGAAGATTTTCGATCTCTCTGTCAACAGAGCAACCATCATGTATGACTATTTATGATGTTACGTACATTGTGAACGACAGAAATAAATTTTTTACTCCGGTGTTTTTATTCTCTTGGTGCCGCATAAAAATTGGCAAAAGATTCAAGCTCGTGATCTTTTCACAAATGCGCTTATCAGCATCGTGCTTGGCGAAATAATATGTTGTGAAATTTTTTTCATCAGCTCCGGCCTGTGTACTAGAGGCTTCTCAATTGTAGCGATTCGCCATTAGACCAGACAGCGTGTCTACGAAATTATACCTGATTTATTTTGTTTATGGGAACCCAATCGAAGGTTAAGTTGAAATATTTTAGACTGAGACGGAAATAAAAGGAAATCGCAAATCGATTGCAGACACACTGGAGAGAGTAAAGATTGCAAAGAGGTTTGCTTGCACCAGGGAGATGCGCACGCGCATGGCATGGCCTTCCCTCCTCTCTCCTCTTTCCCCCTCCCCCCTCCCCCCATCCCCCACGTCTCAAAAACGTTCCGCCGCCTCTGCAAAGAGTTTTTTTGTATGTTAACTTTCTGTAGACGAGTACGATAGCTTTGGACCAGAGCTGGTTTTGGACGGTTAATGGTTTATTCGGCCTCCGAAGCTAAACAGCAACCTCGTGGGTGCCAACATTGCGCAAGATCACCTATAAAGCTCTTCTGTGTTGTTGCATAGCTTTTTTTAGAACAATTCATCGTAACCTATAGGCTTGGTGGGTAAATCTTCAAATCAGGATTGTTTTTATAATTAAAGATTTATATCGTTAAAAGGCGGGGGCAGATGTGATAAGAAGTAGCGGTTTATATTCTAGTCTGGCGCCTCTTCATCAATTCGTTCTAAATGCCTCGTGTCAGTTCACAGCAATCCTTTCTGATTTACGTCATTTCCTCTTGTGCTTTGTTCGCAAAGACAGTGATTTCCTCTTTTAAAATGGCCAAAGCTGCCTTTACGATAGGTTTTCCCCAGATTAAACAACGGAAATGTGGTGGGCGTAATATATACAGTGATGGTTTTTCCAGGGCAATTTCCTCAGCATTTTCGCGGTTTCCTGTCGTGGCAGGTCATGATTTCGTCCAAACAAAAAAATATCATGCAAAGCTTATGCATATTGCTATAACTGGTGCATTACTCGATGGCAATTTCCCTTTTTTCATCGATGTACCATGTTTTTCTTTTTCTTTCATTGCACGTAATTGCACTTCAGTGACTGTAGGATTCAAGTGTAACAGTTTGCTGTTTTATGTCAGAAATAATCCCCTTTTTACACTTTTGTCGTCTTCAGATAATAAGTGGACGAGGTAATATAACACCACTGTATCATGAAATCCTCCGGGAGAACCTTTCGTTGGGTAAAATTTCCTCCTCCCTTTCATTCACGAATTGAGTGCATGAAGAATGCTTTTAAGGTTATTTTTTTCTCTTTTGTAGGCTCCTTGAGATGTGTTATGCTTTTATTCCTTGAGTACTTTCCAATTTAAGCTCCACACACCAACCTTCTAAATTTTGTCCCACTCATATGTTTATTCTCAAACAAACTCTTCATTGCAAACACCGGCCTTTCTTTACGCGCGCTATCACCATGACGACAAAAAGACGTAAACACGGAAGCCATTTTCATTGGAATGAATCCTTTAATAGGATAAAATCAGAGATATCCATGTTTCCGATATACAGATTGCCAATCAAGCAGCCACCTGACAGTAATGTAAATTTCGCAGTGGTTTTCTAGTTAGTAACGGGTTTTTAAAAAAATCATTGTCGACGTTAAGTTACTTTGAAAATTTCTTTAACAAGAACTTGATAATTTGAGCTTGGAAGAAGTTCTTCCTGAGGTGTGTGACCAAACCATGCCGTTAAATATATCAATTGTCATTTTGGAGACAACCGCCCTCTGTTACATTGGTTTAACTGCGTTTATCGGTAACATCAGCTTATTCGTCATCATCTACAAGGACAAAGATCTTCGAACCGTCACCAACTTGTAGCGGGACTCCCACGCGCGCTTCGCGCGCGTGGAGCAGAGCCCCATACCCATGGAATATGGTCAATCTCTTTTCGTTTGGTTGTCACGTGACTGAGCGAGCGTACGTACGTAAGTGCCTTCAGATTGCACGGGTAGAGTAGGGGAGACTATCAAAACGAAGGGAGGGGTGTCTGAGGCGAGTCTTGGCAAATGCACATCTTTTATGTTATCATTAATATTACGAACTTGGGAGCTCCGCTTCTAGGCTTGGCTAAATCTATATATTATATTCTCAATCTGGCCGCGGTCGACATCATGGTGTCAATTTTAAGCATTCCATTGACTATTGCGACTATAGTCAAAGACCGTTGGGTGTTTGGGGAGACTGCTTGAGTGACGCTCGGCTTTTTCACAATTTTATCCTTTATTGCACCGGTTATGTCTCTTGGCATGAACGCTATCAACCGATATTTCTACATCGTCCGATGGAACACTTACTCAAAGACATTCACCTGGAGAAAAACCTTGCTCTATGCCGCTGCAGTGTGGGCAGTCGCAATATTTTTGGCTTCTCCTCCTCTTCTAGGCTGGGCAGAATATTGTTTCATCCCTGGGAAATCTTACTGTTTTGTCTACTGGCCTTCAAATGTGTTTTCTACATGTATTTTATGATTACCGTCTGCTTCTTTGGTCCCCCTTCAGTAATGACGTTTTCATATTGTAACATTCTCAAGTTTACTAAGAATATCAAGAGACGAATGGCAACAGCAAGGAATATGGCTGTCGCCCCTGCTCATCTCAGCGATCCCGCAAAGGGAACCGAGGCACCACACAATTGAAAGATCGCAGACGGGCAAACGACGTGCAGCCGACTCGAAGTCAAAATCACAGTCGCCTTCTCCCGGATTTCAAGTGACACCAGAAGAAACCAGTATCACAAACACGTTCATTTTTGTGGTCACCCTGTTTGTTATTTGCTGGGCACCATTTGCCATGATCATGTTCTTCGATGTGTATTACCCAAAGCCTTTACCCCGCGCACTTGACATAGCCTCCTTTTAAATACTCGGTTATCTGTACAGTATGTGCAATCCCGTTCTCTATGGATTACGCAATTCCGACATCAGACAGGGATTTTTGAATTTGTACTCGAGATGTCTACCTAGACGGTTCAGAGTCAACAACGTGCTACAACTGAATCAGAAACGACTTATGCTTAGCTGTTTGAATTGTAAATTTCTAACGTTCGTGTATTTCCATAAAACAACAAGACCAAGATATATCGGAACGATCTGAGTCTCTCCTCTTCATTTTCAAGAGGCGAGGCATCCTTCTTCTACGACGCTGTTCAAATTTCTTTTAATAAAACATCGACCTTGATTAAGGACATTTGTATTAGGATTGTCACCTCAGATGCCTGAAAATCTGTTCTTAAGTACTGTATTTTAGAAAAAGGAAATAAATCAGCTTTATAAGTCTTAATGCAGTCGTCTGAAAGATTATTTTCCAAAGATTATTTTTCTATTGACGGCGAGTGCACGGAAGGGCCGGAAGGAGTTGGAGGTCATGACGCAAGGACTGAGCACAGCGCATCTTGACCGAATGTCAAATATTTTCCCGTCCGGCCTGCTCAATACTATTGTTATCACATGACCACTAAGTGTTGAAATTTCGTTTTAACCTGAGAGGAACACGATAGACGGGGACATGGGAGACAACCACAAGACAATTCTACAATAAAACCAATTTCCTCTTTTTTTTCTTTTTTTTTTCGATTTAGAGCAAAAAATTCACTAAAGCGCGACTTCCGTTCTATGTTTCTCACCTCATATTCGTCCGGCTTTTCCGGAGCAACTCTCGTCAACCCGTCTGGCCGTGTATATACACCTAAGCTTTTATTTTAGTTTTCTATACGATTGCTCGCGTTGGACGGATCATAAAATGACAACTTTTATTTTTTTGCGCATTTGAAGCATGTTCAGATGGAAGGACTAAAAAGTGGCTTTCTTAGTTAGAAAAAAAAAAATCTGATATATAGGAGTAGGAACCGGGACACGGGATTTGGGAATCGCGAAAGGAGTTAAGATCCGTGATCTAGATAAGTTGGTATTAGCCGCTTCTTTCTTAGAGACTTTCAGTTTTTTGACAGATCCTCACAAACTTAAAAATTTTTGTGGTGGTAGAGTATCAGCATTTTGAGTTTCGTTTTCAATCTTTCCTGAAGAAAATCGGGAAGATAATATTTCCTTATTCTGTTCTGAGACAGTAGGGACTGATTTTGATTGACCCTCTTCTTTCGAGGTGAGCAGCTTAAAAAATGTTTTCACGGTCGAGAATAGCTCATCACATAATAATAATAATAATAATAATAATAATAATAAAAATAATAATAACTTCTATTTATATAGCGCTCATATCCTGAGCTCATGGCGCTTTACAACACTGTGCGGGGGACTTTACCAGACTGCTAAGCAGTTTTCAATCGATTAAAGGTAGATCTAACAATGCCCCCTTCCCCCAATTCCCAGTAAACAGGCCAGACCACATCACAGTAATCTAGTGAGTGAACTAATTAATAGATGCAAGAGACGTGTGAAAACAATACCCCCTTATTTTCTCTAGCTGATAACTCAGTGTTTCTTTTTGCCGCCACTATCGCGCTGTTTCGTTTTTAGCACGGATTTCGCACCGTTTTACCTGCTAAACGCCTGGAACAAGCTACTTTTCATCATAATCTACCTTCTGTTATCGCTTTCGCAGCTAGAGTAATTCTTGAACTTTGACTTCTGATTTTAAAATGTACTGTATTGCAAATCATTCTATCAAGTGCAGTGAGGGTTGCTTGACGCTTTACAGAGCGCTAACTCCTGTGATTCTTCAATTTCCAAGTAACAAACAACCTTGAAATCTTAAGAGGTTCAATGACCACTGTCCGGATTGAGAAAGAATTTAACATGGGATGGTATGCTTCAAAGACCTTATTTGTATTTACGATTACCAACTAGAATGAAACTTCAAAATATTAGGTGGGTGTGACGTCAAATATATACAACGCTGTATCAAGCCAAGGAGGAACAACAAGTTTTATGCGGATGAATAATAAGTTAAACAGAAATATTGGATCGTTGTCGGTATCTAAACAACTGCGTACCTATCCCTCGCCAAGCCCAACATCAGTTATCAGGTCACTGTTGTTTGGCTAGGGGAGGAGTGGGTGTGCTGTTTCTCAGATAGTATCATTGATCCGAAATTTTCATGATGCACCGAACTTGACGTGTTCATTCAAAACGGATATTGAAGCGGAGTCTCTCAGAAACCATAAGCAGTATTTCTGTAACCGCATTAAATATTCCCATACGAAACTGGATTACGTTGCTAACGGTCAAAAACCCCTTTTGCACTATATGCAAGCGTGCCTTTCTTCTGCATGTAAAATACTTCTATTGTACTTAACGATATTCGAACTCGGTCAAAATATCGCGAAATAGTCTTTTTTGTCTGCGTAGTACAATAATACTACCTAAATCTTGAGTGAGACCATCGAAATATTAGCTCAGACAACGATAAGACAGAAAGAATGACAAAAACCAATTCGAATGAGGCAGTGTCTAAACCAAACGACTAATAATAAAGAGGCGTGAAGTTTTGCTATTTTAAGATCTCGCTTTAAAGTCACACATGTATTTCAAGAAAATTCCGTTTTCTTTACTTGACCCGACTCTGATTAGGTCATATATAGATAAAGAGCATTGTTTGTGGTCGGCCGCAATATTTTAATTATTCCTAGTTACTCTCTTTCCTGTATTTCATAATGTTTGGGGGTTGACTGCAGTTGCAAATCAACGCACATGTTTAGATCGTGGGTGGACTGTACTGGTGACTCCATTTCGTTATGGCAACAAACCGAATTTCAAATCTCAAATTTTAAGGTAAGGAATTGCTATCTTGTATTTCTCTCTTTCTTAAGTGTTACCATTACACGTTTTTTACTTATGTAGGAGTGACCCATGGTAGAGCGAATCAGTTGCGTTACAAATTTGAAATAAGTCAGTTCGTAATATCGTTTAAATGAGCAACAAATGGGCTGACTCATTTGTGTATGAACAAATTTGCCAAAGATTATTGAGTTTAGTCATTGAAATAGTGATTTTACCAATATTCGTCGATAGAATTTTGAAACATCCTAAAGAAAAGTCTGTCTTTGAATAAATTTATCATTATTACAACTTTGGTCAAAACAAAACACGTCAGAAGCGTTTAAATATGACTAATACGGGTTTTAGCGTTTCTTTCATCATCATTATGTTTACAGCGAGAAAAATCCTGGCTTTCCAGGTCGCATTGATAAGAGATGTTCTGTTTTACTGTGGGCATCGGCCATTTGTTTTCCAGTATATAACGTCAGACTTTTGCGGTTAAAGGCCATCTTTGAATAAATTAATCATTATCACAATTTGGGTCTTTCACTTGGTTTGCGTTCTAAACAGAACACGCGAGAAATTTTTAAATACGATGCCTAATATGGGGTTTAGCGTTTGTTTCTTCTTTTACGGCGAGAAAAATCCTAGCTTTCTAGGTCTTGTTGACAGGCCATTTGTTTTCCAATATAGGTGGTTTGCAACCAATCTCTAGTGACACAGTTAACAAAGATGAAAGGAACAAATGTTGGTGGACGAACAAAAGAAGCTAATGAGATACTAATGAGATATCTATTGTTTACGTCCACCAACATGGCGGCAATGACGTTACGTGCAAACCACCTATACAACGTCAGACTCCAGTCTTCAAATCAGTAGCCGGTTGGACTACATAACATCATCTTTATTTCACCTCGGATTTACAAGAGTAGCTATATAGCTAATTTCTCCGAGAAAGAGAGAAGAAATTAAGTAAATAAATAAATAAGTAAATAAAATAAATAACAACAAATAGTGTCGTATATTATATACAGTACATTACACCACTATTTACATAAGTAACAATTACATTTATGTTCGAAGGAAATTTAATGTTCGAAAGAAATTTGACATGTTTTAGTGCTGAACTCATTCAACGACGTCAATCACAGGCAGCCCAAGCTCACTGCTAGAAAAGCGGACGTGACTCTTACCAGGCTTATACTATTTTGCGAAACGAAACGAAACGAAATTGTACTATTTTGCGAAACGAAACGAAACGAAACGAAACGAAATTTTGCGAAATGGCGTTTTTTCGTTTTTATTTAGAAAAGATGTCCTCCTCGTCTGAAACAAAATGTGTCCACTAATAAAATGATCAATATTTCTAAGAGACTGGTCACCTCTCATTTTATTGACCAAAATAGAACTCGTTTCGCAAAGTAGTAATTTTGACAGAATTACTATTTTGCGAAATGGCATTTTTTCGCTTTTATTTAGCAAATATGTCCTCCTCGTCTGAAACGAAATGTTTCCACTAATAAAATGATCAATATTTCTAAGAGCCTGGTCACCTCTCATTTTATTGACCAAAATAGAACTCGTTTCGCAAAGTAGTAATTTTGACAGAATTACTATTTTGCGAAATGGCGTTTTTTCGCCTTTATTTAGCAAATATGTCCTCTTCGTCCGGAAAAAAATATGTCTACTAATAAAATGATCAATCTTTCTAAGAGCCTGGTCACCTCTCAATTTATTGACCATAATAGAACTCGTTTCGTAAATTAGTAATTTTGACAGAATTACTATTTTGCGAAATGGCGTTTTTTCACCTTTAGTTAGTAAATATGTCCTCTTTGCCCAAACAAAATGAAAGACAACTACTTGTTTTTGTTCTCGATTGCTCTTTATTGGCTCGGAGTTTAGTCTTTATTGTTGTTATAATTCTGTATAATTTTGTTTCGGACGAAGAGGACATATTTCCTAAATAAAGGCGAAAAAACGCCATTTCGCAAAATTTCGTTTCGTTTCGTTTCGTTTCGCAAAATAGTAACTCTGTCAAAATTACTACTTTGCGAAACGAGTTCTATTTTGGTCAATAAAATGAGAGGTGACCAGGCTCTTAGAAATATTGATCATTTTATTAGTGGACACATTTTGTTTCAGACGAGGAGGACATATTTGCTAAATAAAAGCGAAAAATTACTACTTTGCAAAACGAATTCTACTATGGTCAATAAAATGAGAGGTGACCAGGCTCTTAGAAAGATTGATCATTTTATTTGTGGAAACATTTTGTTTCGGACGAAGAGGACATATTTGCTGAATAAAGGTGAAAAAACGCCATTTCGCAAAATGGTAATTCTGTCAAAATTACTACTTTGCGAAACGAATTCTACTATGGTCAATAAAATGAGAGGTGACCAGGCTCTTAGAAATATTGATCATTTTATTAGTGGAAGCATTTTGTTTCGGACGAAGAGGACATATTTGCTAAATAAAGGCGAAAAAACGCCATTTCGCAAAATTTCGTTTCGTTTCGTTTCGTTTCGCAAAATAGTACAATTTCGTTTCGTTTCGTTTCGTTTCGCAAAATAGTATAAGCCCTCTTACCATGTTGCGCAACGCTTTATACTTATAAAGGTTTGTGTGGGATGTTATTGGTTTGCCTTAAAAGAGAGAAAAATGTCTTGTTTTGAAATAAAGTGGACTTACCTTATTGCCTTGTTGTTTTCTTTGTTGATTCTTAGCGTCTCAGGCCATTTTCAAGCGTTTTCGGCGAGTTAGCGCTATGTTGGTGTTCAACTGCTAGGAATCAACAAAGAAAACAACAAGGCAATAAGGTAAGTCCATTTTATTTCAAAACAAGACATTTTTTCTCTCTTTTAAGGCAAACCGATAACATCCCATACAAACCTTTATAAATATAAAGCGTTGCGCAACATGGTAAGAGTCACGTCCGCTTTTCTAGGTGTGAGCTTGGGTTTCCTGTGCGTCAATGACCTCAGGTCCTCTGTTAGTTTGTTCCACGTTTGCAGAGTTGTATCTGGAGTGGAGACCATACGTGGTGGTCTTGACATATGGGATAACAAGTTTCCTTGATCCTCGTAGGTTGTATTCAGTCCTCCTCATTTGAAAAAGACCACTTATGTACTTCGGCATCGTTTCGAACTGAATTGTCTTAAAAACTGTTTTCATCATGTCTTGGCACCTAATACTATAAAAATCACTAGAATTAATTTTGCTCAGTAGCTCCTGGTAGTGTAGAGACTTCTCAGCTAGAACAATCCTGAGCGCCCTTTTGTTCAGATGCTCTAATTTACTTCCATTTCGAGCCCCGCAAAAGTGCCAAACTGCTGAGCAATATCTAAAATATGGAACAATAAAGGCCTTGTAAAGTTTACATTTCACATCTGTTGGTACTACTTTCCTAAAAGGGGAAATTACATTAATTTGATTGTTGACCTTTGTACAAATGTTTTAAACATGGCTGTTGAACTGCAGATTCTTGTCAATGTTCTCTGCCAAGAGGTCAATGTTATCTTTTACCGGAATATTAGTGTCATTCATTGTGAAACCTAAAATCATTGCTTGATATTTGTCAGGATTTGTAATAATGCCATTTATACCAAACCATTGGTCAGCTTCGAGAAGTTGCCATTGAAGTTTCATTTCTAACTTCACGGGATCTTTCTCCGAGGCATAAATTTGTTCATCATCAGGATAAGCATTGATACAGGCTCCTTTCAGGAAGTAAAAGAGATCATTCATAAATACATTGAAGAAAAGGGGTCCAAGGGAAGGATCCCTGAAGTACCCCTTTTATAACCGGAAGCCAAGAAAGAAAACTTGTCACCTACTTTAACTCTCTGTGATCTTCCAGACAAATAACTTCTCAACAGAGCAACGCCATGTTCGGCTACCCCATACGCCTTCAACTTAGCTAGCAGCAAGTCGCGTGGTACACAGTCAAAGGTCTTGGAAAGGTCTAAAGATATCACAGTAACGAGTTCTTTATTATCTAAGCCAGCCCTTCAATCTTCTGTTAGACGCAGCAGTGTGGTCTCACAGCGATATGCAGAAATGAAATCAGACAATATGTCTTTGAAATATACCGATAATTGATCAGACAAGACTCTCTCATAGATGTTATTTAAAATTGGTAGTACCGTTACCGGTCGATAATTCTTCTTGCAGAGTTCATCTTCTATTTTAAATAACGGTGTTACCTGGCTAATTTTCCACCTGACCGGATAACATCACGAAATGATTGAGGAATTTATGATTTTTGACACTGGGAGCGTTATAATTGGAGCGGATAATTTGAGTGGCTTCGGATGTAACATATCATGACCACAAGATTTGCGACTGTTAATGGAAGATAATAAAAGATCCACTTGGAGTGAATTCACAAGGTCAAAGTTGAAGGTTTCCCTTTCTACCTTATTGTGCATTATTGCTCTCATACTTGGATGTTCGATGAAACCTCTACCATATTCCATTTCCGTGATCCCATTGGCATCTTCCAAAATGTTTATAAAGTAATCATTGAAAAGCTCAGCAAGAACTTTTTTCAGATACTATGAAATATATGAAGTTCATATATTTCACTTATGAAGTTACCGTCTTCTTTAAGTAATACGTCGTTTGCTTTGCTAGAGCTCGTGGAGTGTAGGAATGGACGATACATTTTCCAAAAGTCAGCTGGGTTTTGGGATCCTTCGGAAAATATTTCTTGTGAAAATATTTCTTTATTGATTTGCGTCGAAGTGATGTGCATAAATTTCTTTGCGCCTTATAAATATCATAATTTGCGTCGGTCCGCTCCTTTGAAAAACGTCTCCAGAGACTATTTCTTTTCCGTATAGCTGAACGCCATTGGTTGTTCATATATGGTACATGATTCCACGTACGTGTGCATACTTGAGTGGCGAATGCTCATCAAGAATGTCATTGAGCGTTTATATTTTTTGTCGTAAAATGGAGAACCGAAAGTGATGTTACACTGTGGACACTTTGGAGGTCAAATTCCTGTCCATTGGCGTTCAGGCAGTTTTTCTAAATTTCCGCCATTTCACTGTCTTTGCCATGGTTTTACACATGAACCCGCGAGAGTTGGCGATATGTAAGCAGACGTTTCTAATGTACACACGACTCCGGTGCAATGGTGATTTTCCTTTTGTAATGAATAGATCATATACAGTTTACAGTCTGATATGATGAATATATGAAGTTCATATATTTTGAACTGCGGTTATAGAGATACGTATGATGCACGATCCTCGCAGTAGAGAGCGCTATTTATGCAATAGCGAACTTTTTCAGTTCAAAATATGTGAACTTCATATATTCATCATATCTGATTTATCATCACGGGTTTATTACGAATCAACTTAACGGCCTGCTCCCAGTTGGCTTGTTAGCTCAATTGATAGAGCGAGGCACTAGTATCGCAGAGGTCAGTGGTTCGAATCCCGTACAGGCCTGATTTTTTTCAGGTCTGATTTTCGCTATTGCATAAATAGCGCTCTCTACTGCGAGGATCGTGCATCATACGTATCTCTATCATAACCGCAGTTCAAAATATATGAACTTCATATATTCATCATATCAGACTGTAAACTGTATATAATCTCATTACAAAAGGAAAATCACCATTGCACCGGAGTCGTGTGTACATTAGAAACGTCTGCTTACATATCGCCAACTCTCGCGGGTTCATGTGTAAAACCATAGCAAAGACAGAGAAATGGCGGAAATTTAGAAAAACTGCCTGAACGCCAATGGACAGGAATTTGACCTCTAAAGTGTCCACAGTGTAACATCACTTTCGGTTCTCCGTTTTACGACAAAAAATATAAACGCTCAATGACATTCTTGATGAGCATTCGCCACTCAAGTATGCACACGTACGTGGAATCATGTACCATATATGAACAACCAATGGCGTTCAGCTATACGGAAAAGAAATAGTCTCTGGAGACGTTTTTCAAAGGAGCGGACCGACGCAAATTATGATATTTATAAGGCGCAAAGAAATTTATGCACATCACTTCGACGCAAATCAATAAAGAAATATTGTTGTAATTGATTCACACCATAACCAATCAAACAAAAATTATTGTAAATAAAGGCTAAATTTACAAATGAAAGAAGTGGGTAAGTTTCTACGGAAACTGTGGTGCTTCGTCGGTGAGGTTATTAAAGATGATTGGGTTTTTTTAACTGAGTTGACAACGTAAATTGGCCACCGTTAGTTTCTAAAGCTGATATTTCAATCTTTAGCTCTTCTCTGTGACGAGAGGCTAACGCTCGAACCGTTAGCCTTTGAAAACTATGGTGGCCAATTTACATTATCACATCAGATGATAAAAGCAAATTATCTCTTAAACTCACAAACATCTGTTTACAACTTATGACCTCGTGCCTACAAACCTTTGTTCTTCACTTCTGTAAATGAAATTAAAACCGCGATATACTGCTTTAAGTAATAATGATTTATCATACATAACACTGGAATACTTGATACTCTAGGAACCTTCACAATAAAATGGCGTCATGGCTCTTAGCTCAGACCGTCTTGGAGACGACTACCCTCTGTTTCATTGGTTTAACAGCGTTAATTGGTAACGTGAGTTTGTACATCATCGTCTACAAGGACAAAGATCTTCGAACCGTTACCAACTTGTTTATTCTCAATCTGGCCGCAGCTGACATCATGGTGTCGATTTTCAGCATTCCATTCACAGTTGCTACCATCATAACGCAGGATTGGGTGTTTGGAGAGACCGCTTGCGTGGTGCTCGGCTTTTTCACAATTTTATCCTTCATTGGGTCGGTGATGTCTCTTGGCATGATTGCCATCAACCGATATTTCTACATCGTCAGATGGAACACTTACTCAAAGATATTCCCCTGGAGAAAAGCCTTGCTCTTTGCCGCTGCAGTGTGGGTAGTCGCCTTATCTTTGGCTGCTCCTCCACTTCTGGGCTGGGCAGAATATCGTTTCATCCCGGGAAAATCTTACTGTTTTGTCTACTGGCCTTCAGATGTGTACTATATGTATTTTATGATCACCGTCTGCTTTTTCGGGCCTCTTTCAGTAATGACGTTTGCGTATTACAACATTCTCAGGTTTACCAAGAATCTCAAGAGACGAATTGCGTTATCAAGGAGTAACCTCAGTATTCAAGTTCAAAACCCAGCCCATCTCAACAGTGCATCAACAGAAAGTAAGGCAGGAGGCCGAAGCGATCCTGGGATTGTCGAATCAAACTTCCACACGGTTAAAAGATCTGAGACGGACGAACGAGGCGTAGGTGACTCAAAGTCAAAAACAAAGTTAAAATCGACAGCATTTCAAGTGACACCAGAAGAAACTAGGATCACAAACACGTTTATTTTTGTGGTCACCCTGTTTGTTATTTGCTGGGCACCATTTGCCATGACCATGTTCTTTGATGTGTATTATTCAAAGCCTTTACCGCGCGCACTTGACATGGCCTCCTTGATACTGGGTTATCTGAACAGTATGTGCAATCCTGTTCTCTATGGATTACGTAACTTGGCCTTCAAAAGGGGATTTTTGAATTTGTACGCGCGTTTTTTACCTGGACGGTTCACAGCCACAAAATATAATGTGACACAACCTGAAACAAGTGGTTCCTAGTTGGTCATGGTCAATGTTGTAATGCAACGAATATTTTAAATAATACGCATCTTGATATACCACACGGGCATAGGGAAAGTTTTCTATCATCTTCAATGTGTGACCAAGTGTCCCGTATGGGATAAGGTGGACCCCGCATGGGATTACCAATTTGATCGAACAAAATATAGAAATGGTTTGTAGCCGGTTTGTATTCTTTGTTACTTCGCCGTTAGACAACGAGTTTCCTGGATTAAGTTCAGTTCTTTGATTTAACATGTCTATCAAATAATAAATTATTTACAGACAGTTTAGTGATAGCGAAAACTTTATTATATGCTTCCTTGAAACATTAAAAAAACCACTTATTTATATGAGTTAGATAAATCTTGCTTATAGCATGTAGCCAAAGCATGGCAAGGGTAAATGGTTTTGATTCTGTGACCGTAAAACTTGAATTGTCATAACTTTCTCCGTGGCCGTAATTGCCCTTTATCTTACAATGTGATAAAAGATAAAAACTTGTACCAATATGGGAAAAAGACCGTATACTAGGGTCACAACTTGGAAAAACCACTTAAGATGTAAGACAATTCAACAGGCACAATAAAAGAAAGTACATCATGGGTAAAAACTCAGTCTTAATTTTATCAGACTATTTTTGTGATATATTTTTGTTTCCACGCCACAAATATATATATATATCTTGGTTTCATTTTTAAACGACGCAGTTAGATCTAAAAATTAGTCTAGTAATTATATGACAAAACACTGGATCAAAATACCCAAGAAAATTCATGCCACAAAGTTAAAACGGAAGGTTACATCAAGTGTCAACTACTTCTTTTGGCAACAATTTGCTTCAAGCAGAGGGACTGTGTCAAGACTCAGGCAGGTAAAGTTCCTCTTAAAGGTTCCAGGTAAGTCACTTCTTTGCACGTCCAGCTGTCTTTGCTTTTTTTGGTGCCTTTTTGGCCTTGACGACTTTTGGCTTTTTGGGGGAAACAACCTTTGATTTTTTCGCGCCCTTTTCCTTTGTTACCTTAGGTTTAGCAGTTTTAGTAGGCTTTTCAAGAGCCGAAGCCGGTGTTGCTGGAGGCGTAGCAAGCTCCACCGATTGAGCAGGTTTGCGGGCAGGAACCTTCTTTTTCGCGGGTGCTTTTTTGGCAGGGTTTTTCTTTGCCGGCGCCTTCTTAGTAGCCGGTTTGGCCGGTTTTACTGGTGCAGGTTTAATCTTGAAGGAGCCAGCGGCACCCTTTCCCTTCTTGTGAACCAAGGGGCCATTGGCACCAGAACCCCGCTGCAGAGCTTGCTTTAACATCGCGTTGTGGTGATTATTCTCGGTTAGTTTATATTCCTTTACAATATACTTGTTGATGGCCTGTCTAGACAGTCCACTTTTGTCGCCAAGAGCTTTGATGGCGTTCACTACCATTTCGATGTATTTTGGATGTGAGACGGTAGGCTTCGACATTGTTGCCTTTCTTCCTCACGTCGATTTCGTTAAATCCTGTTGTTGTTGCGTGTGTGTTGTGTTTGACCCGCCGCAAAGTCTTGGTGGGGGATTTAGCCTCGTTGTGCGGACCACTGAGAAAACAGTCACAACAGAGCGGTAGAGTTGAAGTCGCTTTCTCCGTGTGCTTGTTTCTCGCTCTATTTTACGTCAAAGTCTAGCTTCTTCCACACAAAACTGGATTGTATGTTTCCTTGCAGAAAGAGCATAAGATGAACAACACCTCCACGTAAGAAAAGGATCTTGTCAGGCAAACTCGAGTTAAATTTCGGCAAAATCCTATCTTTCTGTGATAAAATACTATTTGAATTTACGAAATGAACAGATTTTTTGTTACATCTGAACATTGCAACTTTTGGTATTTTGGCCTCCAAAGGAAGATTTTTATTTTAAGAAACGGACAAAGGGAAATCTCGAAAAGATCTCGTTAAGAGAAAGAAAATATTTTCAATTTTTGACTGGGCTACAAACACACCGAAGACAGAAACCGCCACGTCTGCCTTGTTTACAAGGAACACCCCAAATTGAGCATATTCAAATCCACGTTTTGCGGTTAAACTGGCACTATTTAAATATGTAGGGTTTTCGTGGAACAAACAAACCGTCATCCAAATTTTATTGTAAATGCCAGTGCTTCAAAATTCTAACTAACAAAGCAGAAGAAAAAAAAAACCAAAATCATTTTGCGTTGCATGACAATACATGATAACGAACACGTAAGAAGCAAATTTTCTTCTTCGCCTCGCGTCAGTCGTTAAGTCTGTATTCCAAACATCTAAATCAAATTTTCTGTTAAAACTGAGCTGCGGTCCCTTTTAACCCAGGGCTAAAAAAAGAAATGTCCTGCTTGTTTCACTAAATAAATTGTCAATTGATATTTCGTTGTTTGGAATTGGGAATTTTGAAGCTTTTGTATTGTACATTAGTATGCATTTCTAAGAGGGTTGTCGGGAGAACTTGCAAATTTTAATGAAGGTAACGTGTTTTTGAATCCTTTCGAATAAACCAACGAGCAGGATTTATTTTTGAGCTTTCAAAGAAATCTTCCAACCTCTCATAATGCGAATCTCTTTACAGCTGTCGTAAAATTCATAACATTTGAAATTACTGAGCACCTTTGAAATTAAGCATTTGTCTTCCTCTAAGGCCAAATATTCAATTAGCCGTCGCAAAGCTTTCAACTCCTTTGGCAACGCAGTATGATAAGATTTAAACTAAAACCCTCTACGGCACAAAAAAGATGGCACTTGTCAATGTCGAATGTCTTAATGAGGATGTGTCTATGTACAAAGAACGCTCTAAATATGACCTTTTGTTTTCTTAAAATGTAGCCTTGTTTCGTTTTGATTACGTGACTATAAAATATCCTTTTTTGGCTAGCCGCACAGAGTTGTTTCAGTTTAGTTTCCTTTACGTCATAGAAGTATATTAGGCCTTTTTTCACGCAAACATTTTAGTTTTAAGGAGTTGTCCTTGGAGCAAAGAGGAGTTTTATAGGAGTCTTTCGAAGCTTTTTAACAACTTGGAGTTTTCGCATCCCCGGAGCCAGGATCAGACGTAAGTCACGATCGTTAGTTGTGTTTTCTGTCGTCAGCTTTGTAGTTTAGCTCGTTTCCTTAGCTTAGATAGATCGTGCATTTCTGTTTAGTTTTCACCGCAAGTGTTGTAACAAGTCGGCTAGCCTGATTAAATGATTTAGTCCAATAAACGTGTGTAAGAGTCTGCTGTCCGTCCAGTACTTCACTGTGGTTGACCTGGCGAACCCAATTACGAAGCACCCCGTATCTGCCGTTCTGGGAACGCGACACAAAAAAAGCACTGCAAACTGAGATCATATCCTATAGAATCTACTATCGGGACACTAAAGAGATGGATTTAAACAAAATAGTGAGTCGGTAAGGCTTAAGTTAAAGTAAAGCTTAAAGTGTTACTTCACCACGGCCACAACACATCTTGAAGAAGCTGCGAAGATGTCATTTTTGCCGAATCGGCCCCATTTAGTACAGTGAGAGATGCCACCTCTGAACAGGCTTAACTTGGTCGAAAAGACATGTGCGTCTACGAACTTAGAATCTGCAGAAAGATGGCATTGGAACGTTTGCTTTGATATTGTGCGCCTTATTCAGGAAATCAGACCACTTATAAAGATTGCCTTCACCAGCGCGACAAGATTTTGACAACGTGTTAATTTCTCCATCACTAACCACAGTGTCCCATATATTTAAGTTATGTACGAAGCCAATATAGGCGTCGGATACCGAGAAACTCCAGCATATAAATCTTGATCTTGTCCAACTACCAGAGAGCCAGTTCTGGGAATTGATTCACCGGACTTATAACCCGTACCATGGCCACGCACACTGCCATCTATACTGATTTTCCACGCTCCACCATCGCTGTTCCAGGCGGTGCAGAGGTGGACATCCACTGACGCGTCTCAGAGGAGAGACTGGAAACTGGAAACTCCATGGAAACTGGTTTTTGCTTTTTCTCTCTCAAGTTAAGTTCGTGAGGGATTATGATTCTGAAGAAACCACATGTACGGGGCTTTTATGACATCAAATAAAAACCCAGTGATTTTTTCAAATCCATAGTAACAGCTAAGTTGCAGAGCAAACAAGTCCCAATTTGTTGCCTAATAACCAGTCTAATCTTGAGAACAAACATTTACAGAAAGCGGCAAAGATAAACCGCAAAATGGATGCTTCGTATTTTAATTCGCATGGAAGCTATATGATCTTGGATCAGAAAGGCAATCCACGATTTTCATTCTGAAATGGGACTAGCGTTTGATTAAAAACGTAAAATCCCCCTTTTCAAATTGTTCATGATTCACGCTACTTTCCGTCTAAAACTTTCACATCTTTTTCTAATTTCAATATCGACCCCAGATAAATTGAAAATAACGCCTATGCAATTTTAAGAAGGCAAACAAGGAATATTAGGCGGAAAACAGAGGCAAAGAGTAAGGAACCACTCTTAATGGTTTTTATAATACGCAAGAGGAATTTTCAAGGGGCTTATAACCGGAGTAGAAAAAGCGCTCCGAAACGGGTCATGATAGTGCTGATCAAAATAGATTTGCATTTACCGGTTGTTTTCTTTAGCTTCAAACCGTCAAAATAAATCGAATTCATCTAAAACATTTGGAACAAACTTCAAATTAACTACACGAATAACTGAACTGGAACATGTACACTAAACGGGAGTTCAGACTTTCCTCTTAAAGGTTATCTTGAATAATGAAAAAGAAGAAATAAACCTAATATCTACTCTTTCTTATACCATAACAAATCAAATACCTCTCACCTTCTTTCATTGTAAACCCACAGGTAAACGGCGCCGTTAGTAACTTCCATGATTATATCGTTAGAACCTTGAAAGGTAAAGCTCTAAACTGATCCTGTAGCCGTTGTTTTGATCCACGCACAAGCCGTGAACTTGGTCAGGGGTTGCCCCGAGGCCAGATCTTCGAGAAAGACAGCGTAGTCAACTGATTTCTCAGGAAAGTGAAAATCAAAATCTACAAGGTAAAGGAGAAATATGAATTTGTACCTTGTGACAAAGGGTTTAACATGGTGAGCCGGTTAAAGGGAGCCTCCACCAGTGGAACAAAATGCTGTTTAATCGTATTTTGGTGTTTTATTACAAGGAATGGGAAACAAGGACTCAAATGTATGAAAACTGGGAACGAATGCAAACAATATTGACCAGTACGAATTCCCCGCGAGGCACCAACACACGCCACCGGGAGGATCTCAATTGGGTGATGGCTTTACATCTAACGGTAAAAATTTGTCAATTTTTACGCGTAACTGCTAATTTTTTTGCCGTTTTACGGCTAGCGGTTAATCCCCTAGGAGCCTACAATAAATTTTCATCTACCACAAGCCTGGTTTTCATTAGCGACGCAAGCGCAAGTTTAAGCACGAACGCAAGCCTAAGGTTTATATGCCAAATGAAAACGAACGTCGACCAGTACAAGCACTAGCACAAGAAAAAGTAAAATTTTTTATTCTTGTGCTTGCGTCAAGGCCGTTTTCTTGGCGAGATAAGAGCTGTTGTGCTTGCGTCGATGGTGAAACCAGGCTTTAAGATCCATAAGGTGTCCTACGATCCAAAACGGCGGCAGTTTCAGAAGAGCCGGTTTCGATTTTAGCACACTGAGCGGATTGTCCCCGATCCACAAAAAGAAGTCGCTTCACAAAGTGAAAACAATTCAGCAAAACACAAAAACTCAATAAAATGAACTGTACAGTTCGTATCGGTATACCAAAATCTACAAATGTCCAACAACAACAGCAATAACAACAAAATGAAATAGGTCCACTACATCCAAAGTACTCGATGGGAAATGGCAAACAGTGATCAATACCAGTACCTGATGTCGTTGGAAGTATCTCAGCAGAGGCATATCCAGAGAAAATTCCAAACAAGAAGAATCCAGTTATGAGAGATATCCTTAACTTCTTTTCCATCTGTGGACAAAAATGTATTTTTTTTTGTCTTAACTTGATTGATCAGGTATTGGTGAATAAATGGTTTATTGGTAACAAAAATATTTTTACTGTAGACCTAGACCTTTAATTGTTCATTTTCAAAATTATCGTAATGTCATCCAAGCCTTTCGAAAAAATCAAACTGTCAGTAATCTTTTGCTCGAATTCCAGTGTTTTTTTTCTTACGTATCAAAGGACCGATAAACTTGTCACTTTAAGGTCGGCACACACGAGGGGACTAGTCCCTGCGACTAGTCCTAGCGACCAGTTTCATGCGACTAGTCCATTCGTGTGAACTACACATTTCTGTGGTCGCAGGGACCAAAATTTGGTCCCTGTGACTGGTCGCACGAATTCAAACTGGTTTGAATTCGTGCGACCAGTTGCAGGGACTTGTCGCACGAAACAAAAGTTTGTCCCTTCGTGTGAACTGTTTGTGCGACCAGTCCCTGCGACTAAACGGTAAATAAGCCAATCACGGGTCAGTATGATGCGTGACTTCCGGTATTTGTAAACATTGCAGTTTCTATGAATTTTCCCTGAATTCTAGATTTCTACAACTGAAGAATAAAAAACTATTTCTAGTTCTGTTAACATATACAGATGTCTTGGAGCCATTTTGATGGAATTTTTACCCTATTTGACTCCGTGTCTGTTAAAAAAAAACAAAACAAAACAAAACAAAAACGGAACACGTAAAAGCATGAATAATAATAAGTGTAGTTCATTTGCGTTGATGTTTAATAGTGCTACAATGAAAATTTACCAAATTTTCATTGTTTTCATGTAACACCCCAGACTAAGAAACATCTTTTGCCTCTTAATTTTCCTATGTTCTTGTGCAATTGAGTGCCCTCGTGTGAACGCCTTAAGGGACTAGTCCCTGCTACAGGTCCCCTTGTGTAAACCCTTCAAAGACTTGTCGCCGGGACTAGTCGCGCGGACTAGTCCCCTCGTGTGTGCCGACCTTTATTCGTATTTGAAGCCTTTATTAAAGTAAGCGAAAGTGCTTTGAGCTAATTAGCACGCCGAGATCCGAGGTAAAATCTATGTCTACGAGGGAAATTTCAACTAGAATTCTTATAAACTTCTACTGAAATCGTATAAGGCGCCTTGAAAATGCTCAGATATTACCAAGAGATCATAAACTGATCTTACTGACTTTCTTGATACTTATTTAAACGAGACACTGAATCAGAACAGCAAGGAATCGATCCTATCTGTGCGACTTTAAATTCAAGATGTATGTAAGTCTAACGTTAACAGCTCTGATTTTCCTTTTTGTGACTCTTTTACCAACAAAGCTGACAGAGAAGCTGAAAAATTTCCTACGTAAGCTCTCAAATTAAAGAAAACAAATTAGGATGGACTGACAACAACAACGACAGAGAAACAAGACAAAATCACATACTTCATTCAGTCCGACTTCAGCTGGTGGCTTTCGTCCGCTTTTCTTCAACTGAATTGAAAAATAGCTCAGTATACACCCTCTGGAGAGATACCGACTTAATGTTTTCTATTATCTGACTATGTTCATTATGGTCTAGAAGTGACTTACCATACTTTGAAGGGAAACGAATTAGATTAACTTCTCAGCTTGCAGACTCACAGGCAGCCCAAGCTCACTACTAGAAAAGAGGACGTGACTCTTACCGTGTTGCGTAACGTTTTATATTTATAAAGGTTTGTATGGGATGTTATCGGTTTGCCTTAAAAGAGAGAAAAAAAATGTCTTGTTTTGAAATAAAATGGGCTCACCTTATTGCCTTGTTGTTTTCTTTGTTGATTCCGAGCGTCTAACTCGCCGAAAACTCAGGCCATTTTGAAGCGTTTTCGGCGAGTTAGACGCTCGGAATCAACAAAGAAAACAACAAGGCAATAAGGTGAGCCCATTTTATTTCAAAACAAGACATTTTTTTTCTCTCTTTTAAGGCAAACCGATAACATCCCATACAAACCTTTATAAATATAAAACGTTACGCAACACGGTAAGAGTCACGTCCGCTTTTCTCGTAGTGAGCTTGGGCTGCCTGTGGCAGACTTTGCAAATCCCTGCACGGCACTCTTACCAGCCTACGTCATTATGCTTACGCCAGCTTTGGCCTACACCACGCTCATTTTGGTCAGCGTCCGGATGTTCTTCCCCGCCCCACAAACGCTCCCTTGCGGGTGTGGGGTTACATTTGGTTTAGACAGCCCGGAATAAAACAAAGCAATAGCTTTAACCTCGATCTATTCCCTTCAGCTTTCATTCAGGAAAAAAAAACTGAGGCTTCGGGGCTTGGGCATACATTCTAGGATTTTTGGGCAGGTTCAAATTCTTTGTGGATGGAAATGTTAGGTTTTTTTTTAGAGTAATTGGCAGGGGTGACTGGACTTGATCAAGACACACGCTGGAAGTGCCGAGAAAGCAGACTTCTTAATGCATAGAACACTATGCTTAGCGATACAGAAATCGTGGAGATACTGAAATCTTGTCGTAAGGTTGACGTCAACAATTAGGAGATCCAGCACAGAGGGCAGTGAAAGTTCATTGAAATATTTTACCATCCGTTGTTGGGGTTTGTAGCTTTTAAAAACACTCCCCCAACTTTAAAATTTGCAAATAAACTTGGACAACCACCGTATTTGATAAAATCTTACTTTTCTGTAAAGTTAATTACAGATCGAATCCCTGATTAACCACCAGGACTCGACTAACTTTTCAACTTACTAGCCAAGTGGCTACTGACATCTTAGTTGTTACGACAATTTCAGTTTGTTTACAAGCAAAAATGGCTGGTAGAAATCGAAAACCACTAACCAAAACTGAATTTCTACCAGTCTGTGGCTAGTTGGCTACCGTGCCCTGTTAACGTTGTAATTTCATCCCTACTCTATGATCTAATAATTAACGTATACGAGACGTTATCACGTGTAGCATAAAAGTATCATATTTTGTCATAACTTTGTACGTGGAACGAACACATTTTGTCAGAGAAAAACAATTGCATTTAGTATTTGAAATGTACGAAGCCTGTACAATGGATAGCTTGTAACTGTCTTTTCTATTAAAATATTGGAAATGGATTAAACAGAACTTTCACAGTGATCACAATGTCTGGGGAAAACAATGAAGACACGAGCCTCTTCAGTGAGCCAGTGAAACCATGGCAACAGGAGAAATCACCAAGGAAACAAAAGTCACAGTTACGTGGCTGGAAGCAGAACAGGTTTCTCCTAAAACAAAGAAAACAGAAATAATCAGTCATGTCTCAAGTCTTATGTTATTTCCCCACCTCCTACTCTCGAGTTTTTGTTTCCATTCACCATATGCCTTTGCGCAACTTCCGCTTCTCTCGCTTCTCACGCCTTCACGCGACTGTCGCTACTCGCTCTGCTCCCGCTTCTCACGCTTCTCACGCTTCTCGCGTAACTTCACTCACGCTTTTCGCGCTTTGCCAGAGCTGGGTAAAACATACCTGAACATTCATCATCATCGTCTGGTCCCCATGGAACTTCTTCATCCGGATCGCTGTCAATGACGCTCTTGATGGCCTCTTGTTGAGCCATTGTGAGGCTCTCCCTTTTGACTGAGCTGATAGCTTGCACTTGAGGAGCCTGCATTGCTTTATACTGATCAGCTGTAAAAGCCTGGGGAGAAGATAATGTCGAGATCTAAAGTTCCGTTTCCAACAACAACTAATTATTTTCAAGAATAAATGACAGCTTGCCAAAAGCCAGATGCTGGAAAGACAAAGTGAGATATGAATTTAATTCTTGTACTTAGTTTTCAAAAATTACTTGGTTGCTAGTAATATGGGGCGTTTTTCATTAACTGAGTCAACCTTGAAAATGTCCGCCTGATGTTCTTCAACTCCTTGGAGTGACCAGCATTTAGTATCCCTCCTGAATCAAAGTTAGTCTGATACATAGTCTCTAATACCCAAAATTATTACACGACTCGGGCAGTCAGAGGGCCAATAACTAAAATCAACCAATCAAAATGCTCTATTGCCGGTCAATATTCTCTCAGTATTGGACCGGGCACTGTCCCGAATGGTCCCGAATGATACCGCACTTGTGTCCCTTTGAACTTCAGTCGTGTAATAAATCTCTAATTAACCAAGCTTGCTCGGGACCGTATTGGAAGAATATCGGCCCTCGGTCATTTTTGTACGGACCTCGCTGCGCTCGGTCCGTACTGTCAAGACCTCGCTGCGCTCGGTCCGTACTGTCAAGACCTCGCTGCGCTCGGTCCGTACTGTCAAGACCTCGGGCCGATATTCTCCCAGTATGGCCCTCGCGCTTGGTTAATAAGATATAATAATAACTTACCTGGAGCTGAGAGACACTCATGTCCTCGAACACTTCTGGCGGGATGACGTCCACCACTTTATTCCGCAGCTTAGGGATGTCAGAGTTAGAGAGAGCCTCTGTGTGGTTTAAGAGGAGTCATTACACAGAGACAAAACAAATTACAATCACATACGAATGCAAGTCCTAGTTAAATTTCGATCTGCAATGCAGGACGAAAGAATTCGTTGTTGAGGGGTTTCATATTGACTTTAACATGTCTGTTGCCAGGTTACCAGGAAGTCTATTTGTTGTCCCTGCACTGTATTTTACATAGAGACTTTCAAACGAGCATCAAAGTCAAGTAATCTGGGTTTGCATTGATGCTGCTTCACTTTGCTCTGTGACTTGCCTTGAAAACTTGTGTAATACGCTCAACCAATCAGCCGATTTCGGACTTGTCAGTTAACAATTTTTTTTTTAATTTCATTTCTTTTGAACCCATTTTCTACATAACAGTCACTAAATTAAGGTCATAAACAACATGTACAGCAAAAAACGAATGACGAGAAAATACTGCCTGCAAAAAAGTAACGTTGTGTACAAAAAAACCGGGATTATTAACAAGAATGATCAATTTGCTTTGATTAAGCTATATTGTTGGGAATTTTTCCCAAGTTTTCGCTTAAATCCCACCAAATCAGTGGCTGCAGTTCAGTACTAACTAAAATGGCCGGAGGGTTCTGATAAATCACTAGCCTGCGGTACAGGCGTCTTCTTAGGATGAGTTGACATTAAGAAGTGCGATTGTTTATTCAACCACGTATTTTTCCCCGCGAACGGCAGAGAAGGTCACCTGACCTGACATTTCCCGCGTTTGCCGTTTGTCGTTTGCCGGCTGCCGTTTCTACTCGAGGAGGATATTTTTCCCGTTTGTAGGGAACGCGAATACGTGAGTATTTGCAGCCCCTTGTTACCGACTATTTCTACATTTTGATCGCTTGCTTTTATAGCTAAGCTTCGTTTATCATCTTACTTCTATATGAACTGCTTGTAAAGCTAATAAAGTTCAAATTCAAACGGAAAATGTATTACTTCTTTGTATCCATTATTTCTAGTCGCAGTGAATGGCGACCGAGAACATTTGTTCTGCCGTGTCGTCGGGAAGCTTAAACAGACGAACTTCGCGGAAGGAACGGCAAACGACAAACGGCTAGCCGACGTTCAGCGTTCGCCGTTTTCGCGGTGCTTAATCTAACTAGTCACTTCCCCACCCTCAACCCCCGCCTTATTTTTTCGCTAACCCCTTGGTACAAATTTATTTCTCTCCCCAGTCTTCCGCTTCCATCAAAATCAAAAATGACGGCCATAATTTTCGCTAAGAAAACACTGAGAACTCACTCGCCAAAATTACACCTGCTCTGTAGGCTAATCATTCTTAAGATTCACTTTGTTAGAGCACTGTCCCAATTTTTAGTAAATGCCCTTTATCGCAGACTTACAATGTTTATTCACCGTTCGGGATCACAAAACTTACTTAAAGCTTTTCCCAGTTCACTAACTTGGTCCTTGTCCCACTCATTGACAGCCTCCACCCAGACAGTTTTCGCTCTATCAATGATTGCCTTGAGTTGATCACCAGACCAACCCTCAATCTTGCTGAGCTGCCCCAGAGCCAGTCTAAAAGACGTAACGTAAATCATGTTAGTATTCCGTTTGCCACGAGAACACAAAACACAAACAAATGTAGTCCGGGCGGAAGGTCCGAGGGGTACAGGGAGTCAGGAGGGTCCAGCCCCCAACTCCGTCCCCACCATCAGAAATGTTGGTTTTCTTAAAAAAAAAAACTTAAATGACATCGAAATTCTTGCAAAGACAGGATCGCATGCTACTGTTCAATATGGAGAATTCAAAATTAATTTGTTTTGGTTTACCGTTTATTAGTTTACTTGGGCTACTTTAACTCTTAACGTAATTTAAAACAAAAGACTTAAGTTATCAAAAGTTCGCTTCCTTCCCGCCACCCCTCCCCCCACCAAAACTAAATCCGTCCCTGGACTGCATTAATAAATGTTATAGGAGCGAGTAAATTATGTATCAAACAAACGAATGCGAGTTTTACCACATAAATGAACCGACATAGAAAAAAGTCCGGCCAGGATAGATACATACTCCAATGAAAGCAAAGTAAAAAAGCTGAAGCTAAAAAAGTTAAGATGACTACAAGCAATGTTTAATCAACACGGTTATCACCTAAAAGCATTCGCTGGCATTTTCAAGATGTCTTCTTTAGTCAGACTAAGAGCTAACTGTCCCAGGCTCATGTAGACTTCGTCGTCCTTGCTCTGCTTCAAGAATTCCCGAACTTTGGGTTTGAGACGGTCCAACTGTAAGGAAAAAAAGGCAACGCATAAACCTCACGATTTTTAGCTTGAAGGAGAATTTGGGCAATGGTGGATGGAGAGGAACAAGCATTAACCATTTCCAACAAAACCACCATCATGTACCATCAACACCATCATGTATGACTTAAGTCATACTGTGAGGTAAAAATGACCCCAATTTTTTTTACTTAAAGGGAATTAAAAGTCATAAACAAAAGACTATAAACCTGATCTTCACTCCAGTCCTTCCACTTTCCAAGGGCAGCAATAATATCAATGTTGTCCAAATTGAGTTTCTCAAGATCTTGCGGAGTTAGACCAAGCACGACTCGGCCCAACCTCTTAGCGAGCTGAGCAGTTAGCTTGGAAATGTCTCCATTGGTTAGAACCTACAAACATAGAAAAATGTTTAACGCAAAAGAAAAAAGAATTAAGCAAACATCAAAGCGCCTTGACCAGATGCTTGGTTATCAACAAATTGTTCTCACTTAACATTTGAAAACTAATCAACTGAGCCTTACTTCTTTTGCCTTTTCAGCTAACGCCTTCAGCGTTTCCATGTCAACATCGAGGTAATTTCCCCAGATCCCCACAGCCTCTTCAAAGGCTTCTTTACCAAGCTTCTTGATGTCAGAGGTGTCTAGGCCCTTCACAAGAGAGCCAAGTCGACGCAGTTTGTCCCCAGTCCACTTTCCAACATCTACATAATATAGCAATGAATCATAACATTCCTGAAACTTGGGGAGAAATAATGTTCCGTAATAAAGGTGGGGGCCACATAGCTTATAAACCGTTCTCTATGCCACAACATTTACTGACACTTTAAGGTAAGGATGACCACAGCAACAGAAGAGGAGCGGTTTACAAGATCAATTGCTTTAACTGCCAAGCCCCCTTGAGATCACTAGGCGTCTCTGCTTGTACCTACGCAAACTTCGAGGGTAATCAAACAATGTTGACAAAACTGGTAATTACCATACTAACACCCTTATCATTTTAATAAGAACAAATTTCCAACTGTGTGCTGAAAGTAATACAGAATTATTTGGTTTTCGCGTTGCTTCGATCTGTGATTGGTCTAGAAATTTCGCACCATTCTCTCAACCAATCAGATGCAACATGAAAACCAATAGTGAGTCAGTCTATCGCGATTTTCCCGCGTTTGAAGCAGTGTGCTTGTTTTAACGCTATCTCATTCGCCCCTGGAGTTGCTCTATGTCGTTCTGATTGGTCGTTGCGGTTACTTTAGTTTTAGTCTTAAGACACTTGAAACGCGATCCAACAAAGTAATTGTCCATGCCATACCGTTCTCGTCCCATGCCTCTTTCGCTGCCTTGATGAGAGCTTCAGCCTGGGACTTACTGAACTCCAACTTGCCCAATTCATCCAGCATCTCCTCCAAAGAATCCAGGTTAATACGCTCAAGGTCACTGGGATCCAGGCCCACCGCAGCTGGGCCAAGATCGCGCCATTGATCACCAATCCACTCGGCGACATCACTGTCACAAAGCAAACGCAACAATATTTACCATTATGATATCTCTCAGTTAGGCCATGTGCTATAATTGGTCAATTCAACGGGCTGTATTTCACTTTACGGGCCGCTAAATTCAAAAGTTTTTTCTAAATATCTTACTAACCTCGTTTTCTCGGTCCGTAACTTACAGTACAGACCTCGAACTCAGTTAATAAGAACATTTAATAAGCTTCTAGTTGCCCACAGCTGAATATCAGTTACTATAACAGGATTTCTTTCTACACATTGAAATTGCCTTGCAGTTGACGTGTGAATCAATCCAATTTTACTCTCGATATCTGGCACTAAGGCCGCGTTTCTCGGGGTTGGACTAGAAGCAACTTATTCTGGATATTCGCACTCATATCACGTGCCTTGAGATGTCCATCAATCAGGATATCACTCTGTTCACCTCGAGAAAATCTTCTACCAATTGATACGAAATACCTTTGAGGTCGAAAAGGGAAAAATTCGACCTGCTTACTTAAGTAACTACTTTTAAAATAACCGCACCTCTTTTCGAAGTGTTGTTTTGCTAGTTTGGCTATTTCTTTCAGCTTCTTCCCATCATATCCCTTGGCTCTTGCAATGTTATAGAGGTTGTCAATGAACGAATCTTTCGTTATTTTTCGAAGTGTTTTTCTGTCCAGTCCAGCTACGAGTAATCCAAGGTCTTCAATATGTGAAGAATTCAGTATATCCACTCCTGTCTGATTCTAAAAGGACGAAAGCAAAAAATGCAGTCACAAAAGAACACTTTGAATAACTCAGTTTAGAGCAACTGCGTAAATTTTGTTTCAGGCCTTCAGTCATTAGTAGCAAGCGAAAGAGAGGGAGAGCGCGACAAGTGGCGGTTTTTGTTGTCAAGGAAACAGCTGCGCAACGCGCCGTTTCTCGCGCACCTTCTTTTTCACTCATTTCAGCTACAAAAACGCCTACATTTTTGTGAGACAAAGGCGCTGAAGATTACCTCAAATTGCATGACTGTAAGGTCAGTAATATTGCGCAGCGCAACAGCGAGGATAATATGGTTTGGTTCGAACGGGGCGTTAGCTACAAACATATATCTCACTTTTTAATATTTACCTTGAAAAGCTCCACAGCCAAGAATGCCCTTGCTTTGAGCTTGTCTTCTGGCAATCCAGTTTGTTCTCCCAGCCGGCGAATGGCTGTAAGTAAGATTTTCTCAGGTAATCTCTTTAGCTCTTCTTGTGCAAGGCCTCGTAAAAAGCTACCAAGTGAGTTGATGTCAACATCAGTGAAATTCGAGAAGTCAAGGTCTTCCATTTCCCAGTATTCATGCAGACGTTTCAACACCATGACAATCTTGCAAAAAGAAACAATTAGAAAAGAAAAGAAAAAAAAGAAAAGAAATTTAGCAAAAAAATCTACCTTATCTGTTCTTTCTAAGTTTGGCAATTTGTAGTTTATGAAGTTTTAAAGTAAACACAACTTCATGTATTTAAAAGATAACCTCGTTACGTAGCTTTCCTTCTTGGTGAAAACTCCGAGAAGTGAGGCCAAGGGAAAAAAAAGGTTGCACAATCAAATTAAGGTATCCACTCATAAACTTTAGAGTCAACTTTCAGGGAATGATGAACCATGCCGCAAAAATAAAGCTTTCATTTGAATAGACACACACACTGCTTTAAGTTAGAAGAACCATAACGCAAAGCATTATGAACAAAACAAATGAAAGTGCTGCCCAGAAATACATTAAGGTTTCAGCCACATATTTAAAACTAATTGCTCTGCAAAATTCACAAAACAACATGAAACCAAGCTAAGAAGCTTTCATTTGAATGGTGACATACGGTTTCACCTACCTTGCACAGTATATTTAAATGTCAGCTTTCTTTTGAATTTACAACTGTCACTCGTAGATTTATACAGCATAATAAACAGTAACACATTTTCCCTTACCTCAGAATCAAACAACAGAATACTGAGATCCATTTAACGGTTACCTCTTACCTGACCTCGATCCCAGTCCTTCTCTTTTCCTAACACGTCAATTACGTCTTCAATTCCCCGGATGGGCAGATCACGCAACTCTTCCTTAGCAATACCAAGTGCAATGTGACCAAGCCTCTTCATGTTCAAAAATCCCCAGTTTGGTGAATCAGAATCGTCCGCATCAGTGCCATTGAAGTCTCCCCATTTTGTTCTGATTTTCTTGATAAGAGTCAGTGTCTAAGAAACCGAATGAACGGACGAAATTGGAGAAGAAGAATTCAAAGAAGACGAAGAGTTTTAAGACTTCTCTTGGACCTGACTAGTCCATCAAACTCTAGATCGAGAGGTTTTGAAGGGAGCCCTACCCAGTGTCATTCCACACCTCTCTACCCGGGAGGAAGTGAGAGTGACTAACATCTAACTTCTCCTTACAATACTATCCCTGAATCACTCATTAAGGTCACGAGAATTAAGGGAATAATGACCAACTAAAGAAGCTTTTGATCGTTAATCAAATTCTCCTTGTCAGCACCTTAGGAAATGTATAGAGAGCAGTATGGAGAATATGCATACTGATGTCAGGGAGTAAAGGGTTAACGGACACAAGCTCAATATCAGGGAAATCTGTTTACAAAACGCTTGTGGTGGCGCCTTTTAGAAGGAATAAAATTATTCCTAGTCGTGTCATCACGGAGGAAATGGCAACATTTCTGTTCGACAGTTTGAGCCACTTGGCTCGAGTGCAAGCTTACTGCATTTAAAACTTAAAGAGCCAAAGTGGAGTAAATCAAGCGTTAACGTGTAAGGGCCAGCAATTATCTTCCTTCTGATCCATGGTTTGATTAGGGTGGTTTAGAACAACTTGATAAATGGATCTGGCAGAAGCATGTGAGAGAAATGAGACAGACAACAAACAATTATTCTCTCGTACTCTGAGGTTATTATGGATGCTGGGAGGAGAGAGGTGATACCTCCGTGGGATATTCTGCAAAAAGCTTTTAACATTGTTTAAAGTCTGTAGAAAATACCTTTGTCTTGTCCCAGGGAAGAACTCCCAGTTTATCCAGATTATTGATGACGTTATCAACACCCTCTGCATCAACTTCTCCTCGACTCAGAGCAACAGCAAAGTCTCCAAGCTGCGCGATACTCTTTCCAGCTGACGGATCTTCTTCAAACTAAAGTTTTATAAAACAAATGCTTATAAAATGCTGAAATTCTTGGGGGTAATTTATGTGTAACTTCTGTTTATGACATCAAGAAAATTGTCCAGTAAACAGGTCACAAAGACACAGGTACAAACGAGTAAAAGAAAAGTGGATTATTACCTGCTGTAGGGAGTAATTTATTGCAGCTCAAATCTTGTGAGTCAAAAGGTTACATTGGATCAGTATTAAAATATGTTTTTTTTTTGCTTGGTCACAGGCATGGCATGAAAAAACCCTGAGTGCTCCAAAATGAATCAAACACACAGTCTTTGAATTTCATGCCCAGCTAGAGACCTGGTTTATATCCTAGACAAGCTACAAACTGCTACAACTTATACAAGTAGTATCAGAGTGGTTTTAGGAAATAAAGTAAAGATAAATGGCAACACAACAAATTTCATCTTTCTTTATTTAATGACAAAGCTCAAAACTTACCATTTTTGTCATTTTATGGATCATTACGCAACTTACCTTTTTAATGAACCCTCTCAGAACTGGCATGGCAACCTCTTTTGCAACCTTCATCTCCGGGAAAGCAGCAAAGACAACTGCTTGAGTCATTTTGCCAACATCTGATGATAAAAAACCATCAATAGCCTTGGCAAGATTCACTACATCACCTTTGTTCAATTTGGACAGCTGAAACAAATTAAGTTTACAAGGAATCAACTTTTCATTCCCAACCACTATAAAATTGTATTGATTACTGGTTACAGGTAAAGTACAACATTATGTTGTCACAAGCAATACAGAAAATACACAATGTTTTCAAAATGACTGTTTTCACATGCACCGAGGGTATAGGACGCAGTTACAAAAAGGACTCAAATGAGAAGTTAACTTACATCAATAGAACTTTTTAGTCTTTCAACAATCTCTTGTGCCTGAAAAAAAAAATGTAATTTACTTTTATTTGTCATTTAGTGAATGCTTAGAACACGTGATAAATTACATGGTTCATGGAAATAAATACAACATCCCTTACCAAAGAGCAAAAGTCTTAGTTATAAGTCTAACTTTTGATCCTGGTGGACTAACTCTATGTGGACAGAGGTGGGGGGGGGGGGGGGGGGAGGATGATGATGATACAAGCATCCTTCCCCTCCCAAGTTGAGTCCTTGCTACTGTGGGCCATTCTACCACACCTACATGTACATGAGTATGCATGTTTGCACTGAAAATTCTACAAGGACCTTGCTTGAATGCACCATTAGCAGTATTGACAGTAATATAAAGAAGGGAGATTTTCTTTTAATTTTCACATATACCTGATCAAGATCAAAGTCTATCCCCTTTAAAAATTGCAGAGAGTCCTTCACAACTTGTGCTCCCATCTGTCTGAGCTCAGATGGCAGAAGTCCTGCCACAACACTTCCAAGTTCCTTGATGTTGTCTTTGTTCCACTTGTCTGGGGAGCCTAGGAGATCTACTGCTTTCACTGCCAATACACGGAGTTGTCCCTCATTCAAGTTTAGATTACCAAGCAGATCCTTTATGGCCTACAAAACATATAACTGCATATTAAGTGTATCACACACTGTCACACCGTCTGACATTTAATATTGTCACAGGATTGTGGTTGTATATTCATGCAAAACATTTGCACCATTGTAACTTCTGACAATCCTGCTTCAGCTCTGTTGTGCTCACACATAGTAATAATATCATTGCACGAATCAATTTCCAAAGTAACACAGTTTCACTCCACTCAACCTATCTGAATTACCAAATACTCCAGCTGTAGCCAATCATCACTATCTATAATGTGAGTTTAAGCTTTTACACCCTAACATCAGACTGCAAATTCTTTATACTGTTCTCTAAGACATCTCCATGGCCCTAACTAGGAGAATTTGATTTACAATCAAGAACTTTCTTAAATGGCAATAACTTCCCCTATTCTAATGACCCTTATGTTTGATTTCAGTAGTGATACAGTATGAAGAAATTAAACACTAGCCGGTCATTAGGGGGTTAAAGGGTCTAGCTTAAGACTTGTATAGGATCAAAGTTACACAAAGTGAAGGTGAATAGCAGTGGATATTGACCAAACCGTAAAGCAGCAAGGTTAATATTCATCACTTTCACTAACACTAAGATGAATAAATGTTTAAATATAAACAAGTACCGCATAGATACGGCCAAAAAATTAGTTTATCAAAATATGGCTACTCAGGAGTGGATAGTACTTGCTGATCTTCACTTACAAATAAGCCAATCAGTGCACATGAAAAGCACAAGTCACCTATTTGGTATATACTTTCAAAATACAGTACCATTAAAGGTATCACTTCTGGTGGATTTTGCAAAAAAAATTGTAAAATATTTCCTCTGCTTTACCTTTCTTTGCAGACTGAGATAATTGTTTTTCAAAAATAATGCAATATTGAAAACATAAGACCTAGTAAACAGGGTATGAAAGGAAAAAACAAGCCATATCTGGAAAATATTTTCATAATAAACACAATTTTTGAGGGTAGCATGTGAGATGTCATTTGCACCCCACTGACAACAAAGAAGGGTACCAGTTTCAAAACAACCTGTGAGTGATTCTGACAATTTCTTTTTACTGAAAAAATTTAACTACTACAAAAAGTGAAGAGACGCTGCTGATTTCTACAATTATTCAAATCTTGGAAAACGTCTAGGTTGATGAGATTTGCTTTGCAAGTGCCCATGTGAAACTGATCTACCGGTAATTTCTCCTTACAACGCCACCCCTTATTCACACAATAAGGTGACAAGAATAATGGAAATGATCACAAACAAAAGCTCTGCATTTTCCAACAAATTTTCTTTGTCAGCGCCTTTAAGGAAACATACAGAAAACAGTTATACTGATCTGGGTGTCAATGGCGAAAGGACCTTTGGAATTGGTTCTCATATCCCACTTAACACAATTTAACTACCATGAACTTATCTAGATCATTAACAGTCAGCCACTGTACCTGGAACTGTTCCTTTGACAAAGACTTCAGATCCTGGATGTTCAAGTTTCCTAGCAGCTTTCCGAGTTTCTGCAACTGAGCTGTACTCCATGTCTTCACATCTTTCCATTCTTCTTTGAGCTTATTGATGATAACTTTGGCTTGGGGGAAGGTGAAGTCATGTTTTACCAATTCATCAATGGCTTTTGTTATCTATTTGGTTCAGTGTAAATACAAATAAAGGAACATGAGAAATTAGTTGGATAACAAGAGTGGAAATTCTCATTGGAGAAATTTTCAACCCAGTGTCTAAGGTGGACTCATGCATCAAGTTGACTTCATTTTAACTAATATAAATTTATAACTGGTGTGTTTGAAGGTGGAGAAAAATCATTTTGCTAAAAGATGCAAACATTACATTACATTCATGCATTCCATGCTGAATAATTCCCCCAATAAAAACTTTCTTTAAAGATAGGACACTACATTAAGGCATTTACCACATCAGATGCCAGTTGTAGCATTTCCCTGACAGGAAGGGCCTCCAACAAATTACACATTTTTGCAAGCACTTTGTTGTCCCAGTTGGCCACCTTGCCAAAGACTTTCTTTGCAGGAATCATAAGAGCAGTCTTTTGGTCATTGTCAAACTTTGCCATGCAAAGGTAGCTTACTCTAATAGAAAGGCAAAATTAATGATCTTCATCAGCATTAACAGCTACAGGGAAATCCTAGTTTTCATCAAGAAACAAACAAACTCTGATCAAACCTATGTGGGAGAACAAATAAAATGTACAATAGTTTTTTTTAAACAAATTTCCACCTCTCTTTTGAAAATACCCTCAAGATGGTTTTTCTTTTTTAAAAATGTTTTCCACAGTAGGGTATAAATAGATACATGTAAAGTACAGGGCCAGTTGTTCCAAACAGGGTTAACCTAACCTGGGGTGAGTGTAAAGTTTTAATTTAGTTTTACAACTCTGCAAAGAAAAATTTCTTTTTTCTTTTTTTCTCATTAGTTTGAGGTCATATTGAGATAAAACCCAATATGACTTCAGCTTGCATACACACTCTTCTACATGAGAAATTAAAGCCAAGGTTAACTAACTGGAATCCTGGACTAACATTAATTAACACCTTACAAATGACCCAGCCCAGAGTAATTACCAGCCACAGATTGTGAAGTTTTCATTGCTATGCTGCTTGTCTCTATTGGATTATGAGGTCATTTGATTTTGCAATGCCAAGTATAGCATAAGTTTGTGTCTGGTCGTGTCTTTTAATGAGTAAACCCAAGTAATGAATGTCCATTTACAAGTTCAGAGTAGGAAATCAGTCATATAAATGTAGATTTACAGTAATTACTTTAAATGCCAAACATTTTGTCACATATACCATACACAATTATAATTTATTTGAAATTCGGCGGTAATATTTACCCTTGATCAAAAACATCTCCAGCTAGCTCTGCCAGTTCACTTGGTTCAAATCCAGCCAACAATTGCTTCATAGTTTCTAATGCCTTGACACTCCACTGACGGACACTGACACCAAATTTACGATATGCAGCTTGGCTCAGAGCAGCCATTTGCTCTCGATCCCATTCTTTACCCTTTTAAAATTAAAAACAAAACTGTACATGTTACATCCAAAGCTCATGGAGTAAACTGGATATTGTCGAAAGGCAACATCCAAACCTACATGCAAGGCATGCAAACTGAAAATTTGAGATGATGAGTTAAATCAACCCTAAAGTTGTCATGAATATAAACAGCTTTTAACCATTTTGCTCTTGGAGTGAGAAAAAATGAATTTCTCTGTACAAAATCCAAACATTTTCAATCAAAAAAGTTATGAGAATTTCCTGCCAGGGGATATCAAATGATTTAACCCTTAAACTCCCAGAAGTGATCAACATGTAACTTCTCCCTTTGATAATCATACATCATCTGGGAATTTATCAGGTAAAGGTTGTTATCTTGATTGACTAAGAGCAACTTACATGAAATGTCAAAAGCCTCCCGGTAATGTATGGGTACTTTCTTTCTTTAATAATAATAATAATAATGAACGTTCTTAATACGCATTTAAGAATCTCAATGCGCTTACAATAATATTTACTAAGGTTGAGATCGGACGTCAGCATTATCAGGCGCCTCTGGCAGCCGCTTTAGTCCATGTAACGACCTCACCTTTTCCCACCCATCCCACCCCAGGGGAGGACATCCATCACACAGTAATCTCGTGCGTGGGAAATTAACGTCTCCTACCCCTAACCCTGCAGGAGACGGGACCTCCATTTATTCGTCCCTATCCGAGAAGACTAGAATATCTAACCATTTCTTGATGTTGAGAAAGGAAGCATATTCTTCTCAGTTAATTTTAAGACCCTGAGTGTTGGTCCGGCCGGTATTGAACTCTCGACCTCCCGCACGGCAGTCCGGCGCTCTCCCAATTGAGCTAACCAGGCGGCGGTTAGTTCTTTGCCCTATATCCTAATCTTGATCTTAGCGAACAGAAGTACCACTCTACCCAATGCATGTAAATATACACTGTCCATACTAGCAGTGTTGAGAGGGATCCAAAATTCTGAGGATGGGTTGGGGGGGGGAGATTTGCAGAAAGGTATAAAAAATTCTTAAAGAATAACTTAAGGTCAATGGAAAATCCATAGGAACAAGAAGGAGACTTAAATGTTTGTATCAAAATCCCACAGTTAGAGGGGAATAAAATTTTTTCTACTTCAACACCATTCAAAAAACTCAGCACCTGTATATGTTTTCTTAACCATGTCATTTACGGGAATACAGCAAAATAAAGATTTTTCTCTTGTAAAACTTACAGCAACTTTATCCACATTGGCAAAAAAAGTATCCAGGTTCATGTGCGAGATGAGCTTCTTTAGATTTTGTGATGTGAACTTTGTGAGACGATCGATGATTCCATTAAACTGGTTACTTGTCATACCACTCAGACTTTCCTGCAATCAACAACAGGATCTGATCTTAGAAAACATTAGGGAACTGATCAACATTCAGAATGACATCTACTGTACTACTGAGGTATGCAAATAATTTCTGACCAGCTTTAAAATCACACCATGCCCTGCACGAATAAGGCAAAAATGAAATTATACCAATTGACAACGGATGAGCGACAAATAAGTGAACATGAGATGAGTGAAGAACTGACTCAGCAGGTAACCATGGAGACCATCAGGATAGCATCCACTGAGGTGCTGTGCTGAGTGTCTAATGGGCCCCCTCCCCTCCCCCCTTACTCTACTCTGCAATGAACTAACATCCCATCCCGGGTGGGAAAATAACTATAGCCCCTACGCTGTGGAAAATGAGAAATACTCCAGATGGATGCCGCCCTAATGGCTTGAGTGCGGACTTCACCTTGCCTTGAGAGTGGTCCAGGGTTGAGAGTGGTAAATTATTAACAGCCCCTAAAGGGTAATGTGACTGTCCCTAACTATGCCAAATGGACATTGAGAGTTGACATCAAGAGTCATCATTGAGTAGAGTTCAACCTGGTTCAATTTTATCTAATCAAAACTGTATTTTCATTGTCAAATGAAATTCAGAGCACAGGTAAAATTTACCACTCTGACTTGTTATTTAATCCTCATTATTCCCATTCCCAAGCAAGGGATGTCAGACACTGTTTTTCAACCATCTGTGTGAGGACAGGCACTAACAATAAGCCATGAAACTGATTGCAGCTGGCTTTTTTCAAATTCTACTTCCCCATCACCAGTAACTATCAGAGGTACTTGGGTAATGATCAAAATAACTCAACTGATGAGCATGTTCAAGTGTACAAGTGCCTGCATTCAGGTTTACAATGAGATAAAAAAGCATGAAATATAAATGCACCTTTAAGGAGGACAGCAGGTCCTGTGGAACACTCAGTAGCTCACTAATAGAGGCTTTTGCAAACTCCTTTGCATCTGATAATTTTGCCTGCAGGTCTGCTGAAAGCTTATCGAAGCTTTCCTTTATTCTGGTTTTTAAGATAAAAATGATTAAAAGAACAAACATTTTATCAATAAAAAATTTCTCTACGAACTACAATACATAGACAGGTAAAAACGAGCAATATAATATCCCGATGTTTTGGCGACTTCATGACGCCATTATCAAGGGTACAAATGAAAATAAAATTAACAAATGCGAGTTCAAGAGTTACAAGTAATTTGCATAGGGGAGGTAGCTACACAAATACTTTAACACGGATAGAATCTGTTTGCACGTTCAAACTCGGTGTTAATTGTTTGATGTAAAGCATCTCGTTGACAAGACAATCGAATTTGTTCATGCACTTCTTGAGAACTTTGAAACAGCTAAGAAGGTCCTCAGGGACAGCACCTGCGTGGTCGTTGTCGTAGTGCTTGTGTACTGGAGATGACGTGCTCTTATGGCTATAAGAGCACGTCATCTTCAGTATGCTATAAGAGCACGTCATCTTCAGTATGCAAGCACTACGACAACGACCACGCAGGTGCTGTCCCTGAGGACCTTCTTAGCTGTTTCAAAGTTCTCAAGAAGTGCATGAACAAATTCGATTGTCGTGTCAATGAGATGCTTTACATCAAACAATTAACACTGAGTTTGAACGTGCAAACGGATTCTATCCGTGCTAAAGTATTTGTGTAGCTACCTCCCCTACGCAAATTAGTTGTAACTCTTGAACTCACATTTGTTAATTTTATTTTCATTTGTACCCTTGATAATGTCATCATGAAGTCGCCAAAACGTCGGGATATTATATCGCTTGTTTTTACCTGTCTATGTATTACTAAATCTTTCTTAATACGAACTACAATACCCAACAGAAATCAGCCAGGTTATAGACACTATTTTGTGTACTGTCACGTATAACTGTAAAATGAAACTTACGATTGAGTCAGTTCTTGGCCAAACAGTTTCACATAATCTGATTAAAAAGAAAATGCAAAAGGAATAAATTGGTGATTCTAAATGCACAATGAATTGTTTGAGCCCAGGGATAATTAACAAATGGTAACCATCTCAGTGTACACTATTGAGTTATGGCTGCAGTTGGGAGGTTGCTAAGTATAAAAGAAGGGTAAGAATCGCTTGAAGGCCACAGCCAAGAGCGACTCTAGGTCTTGAGTATCCATAACTCAATAGTGTACACTATGATTTTTTCCATTTGTTTTAAAACATTAAAGACAATTTCTTGTGAAACATTTGTTTACTTAAAAAAATTTGCTCATGTCAGCAGTGTATACCCATGGGCAAGCAGTAGACACTGAATTGACCAATCAGAGCACATGCTTTATGTGTTTATGTTATAAGAGGAAATAGTGTGCTATGATTGCATGTTCAAGTGAGAGCAATCCTGATGTTTTGTCACTTACTTCCTGTCAGGTTGTCAAAATGTCCATTACTAAGTTCCTTTCCAAGACTCTTTTGCATAACCCATCTTTGCCAATGATCAGATAAATTTGTACTTACTGATTTTATTCTGAACTTTGCATGTTGCCACCTTGGCATAGTATTTATGGGTACATTTCCATCTTGTTGTTGACCAGAAAGATTGGCTACCAACTCCACACAGAAAATGACATTCTGATGGGATGTTCAATTGAGTACAGCAGTTGGTGTTATCTATAAGAATATAGAATATGTCAAGAACTGAATCAGAAATATTGTCTACATTTTTACTCTTTCTAGTTAGGAATTATATCTAAAAGTCAACCAACAGCATGTCTTCTGTACACCAATACTCTAAATTTCAATTTGACTTGGAAACAGTGGACAAAGAGAGCCACCTTGAGGAATGTATGCTGATAAATTACCATAATGATTCCTATTTCTCAGATTTCTGAGCTGAAACAGGAAACATGAAATCCACCTGACTCATACGGACACATTATCATCTACTATCAGTAAAACAAATTTATTGGGCAATGTGTTAATGATATTACACCCATGAAACACTAAATCATTTTACTTTATCATTTAAACAGTAAACTTTTCACATGTCAATAAAACATGTTATCTTCGCGTGTGAAGATATCATGTTTTCATGCGAAAGATCACTTGGTATTTCATAGGTGTATATGTTGTGGTTCAATTGTTTTTGGTTATGGTAATGTATGATAATAGGATTGAAACAATGGAAAATAAAATTTAAACCAAGGATAAAATTGAACCACAACATATATATATATATATATATATATTGCGCATGCTCGCTAGTTTACTCTAGTTTGAGCACTCTGGCATGGCTTAGACGATACCACAAAGGTTGGGTCGTTTGGGGTGACCGTCTCGGTTCTCCCCCATCCTAGCGTTAGCACTGCACTGATGAGGCCCAGAAGGCCGAAACAGTACTGTCTGCAGTTAGATATAGCTCTTTGGCATACAAAGCTTTGCTTTCATGTCCAAATTGAGCACTCTATCTAGGATGAGTCATTGCCATTGCAATTGCGCATGCTCACTGGTTTACTCTAGTTTGAGCACTCTGGCATGGCTTAGACGATACCACAAAGGTTGGGTCGTTTGGGGTGACCGTCTCGGTTCTCCCCCATCCTAGCGTTAGCACTGCACTGATGAGGCCCAGAAGGCCGAAACAGTACTGTCTGCAGTTAGATATAGCTCTTTGGCATACAAAGCTTTGCTTTCATGTCCAAATTGAGCACTCTATCTAGGATGAGTCATTGCCGTTGCAATTGCGCATGCTCGCTGGTTTACTCTAGTTTGAGCACTCTGGCATGGCTTAGACGATACCACAAAGGTTGGGTCGTTTGGGGTGACCGTCTCGGTTCTCCCCCATCCTAGCATTAGCACTGCACTGATGAGGCCCAGAAGGCCGAAACAGTACTGTCTGCAGTTAGTTATATATATATATATATACAGTACTGTCTGCAGTTAGTTATATATATATATATATATATATATATATATATATATAATGAAAACGTATATTGACCCACCTCCAACTGCTGTGGGACTCAGAAGCACTGCAATAAATACATAAAATATAAATTAGTTCACAAAATTGTACTGTAATTGTTTAAAAAGGTTTTTAGGTTAAAACGAATTTGAAATAGCTTGATTTGTACTTTCCTTTGTTTTAAGACTTTCGTAATTCACGTAGAACAAAGCAATTAATAAAAACAAGAATCAGACATGTTTCAAAATCAATTTTAAATGAAACTCGTATAATTATAATTTCAGCAAACGCATTAAACATATGATAAGAGACGAAAAATCAGCTGCATTTACAAGTAATCATTTTAGTTCCGCATAGATATTTTCATAAGTAAATTAATTGCAACCTCGGAGAAAAACTTTGATGGTTGAACTGAGCCGCAACAAACCCTTCCACCACAAGAGTAATTAAAATGAGGCACATAATTTCCAATGTTTGAGTTTTCTCATTTAAACCTACGTACAAGAAAGATAAAACCTTACCAACAAGTAGAACACTTAAAACAAGTGTAAGCAAACGCATGAAATCCATCTTGACAGAACAATGGTTGATGGCAGTCAAGGACGTGCACGTTCAACGTCTTCCAGAAACGAAAGTTGCTCAAGGTAGTCCCAAAATAACTTTGATGGTGTCTGCAATGTTTGGACCAGCCATATATGGAAATACACAGGACAAAAGATAGAAAAAGCTGTCACTCGAATTGTCATTCGACGTCACGGATGAAATGCAAGAGAAAACTGATCTCTGTTAGAATTTTATTACTTGGTTTGTGTGCAGTAACATTTTCTGACGTTAGCCCATGTTTTTAGGAATAACGAAAAATAATGGACTCGGAAATTTATGAGAAGTATCTAAGTGGCGCGCTGAAGGGAGCTTCCCTTGGCTGCCGGCCATTTTTCCTTAAACAAAGCGATGTCACCTGGCGACAGGAGCGGGATGGCGTGGGAAGGGGTGGGGGCAACTAATATGGGTATTAGGGAACACAGTTAAATTATTCTGCAACGTCCCCTTCCTCCCGGGCGATCATAGCCAAAGGTCTGACACAGTTCAAATAGGAATTTTTCCAACAAGCCCTTATTGAAGCCGAGCAAACAGACAAAAAGTCTTAGAAACAATCTCAGTCACGAGTAAAAAGTGACGGAGTCAGATATTATTTCCGGTATTTTAGTCGTCTAGTGGATGCTCGATACTTAAATCATTGCCATAAGCTTAAAATAGACTTCAGACGCCTCTCTCAACCTAGAAAAACTAAGGGCAAAAAAAATAGATGACGTCACATGAGGAATGTTATATTGGTACACGTTTTAAAATACACCTGCATGTATGCCAATATATATCACTTTCGCTTTCTGATTATATCTTTTAGATATTTTGAACTATCCTTCGCTGCTACCCCATTGGGAACACGCTGCTTTCAACATGCGTCTATGAGGATATTTAAAACCCAAAAACTCTCATCAGTTTATTATTTCAGTGCTCTCTGTGGTTTCCTTTATAGCCGTTATCACATTCGGTTTTGTCACGTATTCACTCTCACTCTTTTCGGTTGATAGAGTGAGTGCTTGTCTTTGCTCAACGAGTGACGACTGTAAAAAGGACTTGCATTACCAGTGGCGGATCCAGACCTTGAGCTGAGGGGGGAGGGGATGGGGTGTTCTTTGTTTTTTACGTGTGCGTGTGTGTGTGTGTGTGTGTGTGTGTGTGTGTGTGTATGTGTGTGTGTGTGTGTGGGTGTGTGTGTGTGTGTGTGTGTGGGTGTGTGTGTGTGTGTGTGTGTGCACCTATCGGCTTTTCTTCCTTCTGCGACTTTTTTTACCCCAAATAAGGGAAGTCCGAGCCCCTCGGGCCCCCCGAGCCCCTCCCTAGATCCGCCACTGATTACTGAGGCGTTCCATACATCACAAGGTGCGTCAGTAGGGAAAGACTTCTGCAGGCCGGAAAGTGCAATCACTATCCAGCTAAATCATGTCGATAACTCCTAACGAGCACACTTCATAAAACTAAGTCCCTTGAGTAGTTCAACAGGCAAACTCCTATCCTCTCCCCCTCCCCCCTTGAAATAGAACGGTTAACTGTCTTTCCTTCTCCGAAATCATCTGTTAGAAATGTCTTCATCCTCATCTCATCGTCGATCATTTATGGTTCATCCTCCATTATAATAGATCAAGCTCTCCTCCTCTCCCATTTACCACCGCCCCACCCCCCCCTTCGGCAGATTACAGCCAATCGCTACGGTGAAAAGAAGACGAAAATTAAAACGTCACGTAAAGGGAAAAACCCGAATACTAAAGGATTAAATGTGAAGAGAGTTTAGTAAATTCCAAAAGCGTGTTGGAGTTGCACAACAAGTTTTCCGTATTCGCTTATGTATCTCTCTTCAAATAATCGAATCACAAGCTGGTGAAAGCGACGAATCTCCCATTAATCTGTGGTCAAGTTTCCTGATTCACAAAAACACACCACTTGTCTTGCAAACTCTACGATGGTGTATGAGGTTCTTTTTTTCGCTTTGACGATTATAGGAGTCAACAGAAGCAGTGTAAGTAATTCCTGACATCTCTACATTGTAAATGTTGTTTGATGTGTATATTAGGACTGTTTGTGACACCAGTAAGAGATGTATAATTTATATTTATAGCGGGCGCTTTCTAGAACAGAAACGCCATAACTGTTCTGGATATATGACCTGTTATTATAAACTTAATTATCCACAAGCTCCAATTATTTCGTTTGGATTAGGAATTAAACTGATTCGACCACAAACAAACCTATTTTTTTTTACTGAGTATCAACTGAAAATCACAAAAATTACATGTTTTGTAGTAGTAAATCATTCCGTTCCAATCGATTAGTTCCGACAAGCTTAAAGTTAAAACGGAATCTTCGCTGTCATGTCAATGGGATCTGAATTTTGCCAGTTTGGCACGTGTGAAAATGACCACAGCGGTTAACAAAATCGACAAGAATTGTTCTTTTTCAGAGGAGACACGCCATTTCCAAAACTATCGCGGTACGCCACAGGTCACGCGATACGTTCATACTCAGTAATGTCGCTGGCAAATCGTTTTACACAAAATATAACCGATTGTTTTTGATGTGGCCAATACTTAAAAAGTTGCTACCCTAATTGAGACATTTTTAAGAGCGTTTTGGATTTTTGCATTTGTCTACAAGAAATTTTTTTTATTATTCTGAGAGATGAGTAGACCCTTACAAAATAGAAACCGAAAGTGGAGACAAAGGGTCATTGTTCGACAACTTCCTGTCTTTCTCAGTAATAAGCATCACGAGCTAGAGACGATTTCCACGAAAGATCTTCACCATCTTTTAACCAAACGTATATTCTATGAAGTTGAAAGCAGGAATACTGTGGTAATCGCACGATAGAAAACAGTAATTAACCAAACAATTTATCTAAGCTAGAAAACAAAAGCGAAATCTTTCACACCAGAAGCAAGCGGAAGGGCAAATATCACATTATTTACGTATGATGCACGATCCTCGCAGTAAATAGCGCTATTTAAGCAATAGCGAAAATCAGACCTGAAAAAAATCAGACAGATTTTTCAGACTATTGCTTTTCAGATTTTTCAGACTATTGCTTTTCAGATTTTTCAGACTATTGCTTTTCAGATTTTTCAGACTATTGCTTAAATAGCACTATTTACTGCGAGGATCGTGCATCATACGTATCTAATACCGCAGTTCAAAATATATGAACTTCATATATTTCATTGTATCTGATTTATCACATAATTGTTATCGACTGTTTTAACAAGACACTCGTTACTTAAGAGCTCTAGTACAAATATGTTATCTGCAATTACTTTAACTAACAATAATATTGCTTCAAAATTAAACTGATTTTATTTATCTCGCGGCAAAGCTATTATTACTTAGTTTAAAGAGTGGTATCGTACTTCCTGAGTGCTATTGTGCGAAGCTTAAAGTGCACCTAAACCCAAAAATTTTTTTTCGCTCAACGAAATAAGCTTATTTTTTGGAGTATTTCTGTGCAAATATTTTTTTATTTTCTCAAGTCTTCAATTTTCTGTGCCCAGTCAAAATACGGAAAAATCGGCGCCATCTTGCCCCACGGGTGAGTTTAAAGAGGAGTGGCTCTAGCGGGTAATGTGACGTCAAATCGAGAACACGAAAGTCTGCATTTCACACATTTTCACTTGTTTGGGAAGGTTGTCGTCGATTTTGTCCGAACTATGCCGACTAGGTGTGTTGTATGAGGAATGTATGAAGCGCGATACCCTCTTGCAAATTTCGCACGTTGCTACATCCTTCTACAACACACTTAGTCGGCATATTTTCAGACAATAGTTGGGTTTCAGGTGACGTCACAAGCTTTGCTGAAGTTAGTGTCCGCCATGTTGGTGTCCCTCGGGTGTCAAATTTATGAATAATTAGTCGATTTCTATAGTGAAGCCCTCTTTCTTATCGCCGTATTATTTCGCCAACTACATGAATATCCAGACAGAAAAAAGCGATAAAAGTATCCGGCATTCATCTTAAGGTATCCCAGTGCTCTCTGAGTATGCCGAAAGCTTAGAGAGTTGGAAGGAAAGATGTTTGCAAAAGATCTCGGTCATTGGGGTTGACCCTGCAAGCATACCAGCCGAGAAGTTCAGTCCAAAATGCTTGCCTCCTGTGGAAGCGTCGGACTTGCTGAGTTACCTCGTTCTTGAGACCAGCTTCTACACCAAGAAGCAGTTCAAGGCCTTCAAGAGTCTAGAGGCGTTTAATCAAATGGTGTCGGGATTTGTAACCTCAGTTGTAGGCAAAGTAATCGCCGGCAAGTATGCCGTGAGAGCACGAGTTTGGCATTCACAGCCTATGAATGATCCTTTAGTGAACATTTGGGTCATTTCCGAAAACGATGGGACTATTTTGTCAGCCCATTGCTTGGGATGCAAAGCTGGACTGGCTGAGTCATGCTCACATATCGCAAGTGTTTTATTTATGTTTGAGGCAACTACTAGAATTCATGGCAAGCTCGCTGGGTGTCACGAAAACTCAGACACCGAAAACTTAGGTCCCTCGAAGTGTTCTCCAAGCTTTCGAAGTGCTCCATAATTCGATAGTGCATAGCATAAGGCATGAACCAATTTTTTTTATAATATAACCGGTGGAACAATGGAACAAATCCGACGCGAAAGACGGACAACAATATCAAGAGTGATTCTTCAGTGAAGCGAATCGTGACGGCGCTGATGCCGAGTCTTCTTTCGCGTTGTTTTTCTCTTTCTGCCTCATTTAAGAACTCTAGCCCAAGGGTCGCAAAATTGTCTTCGTTTTGGGACTGGTGGGCCGAGTCTCTGTTTGTATCCATTATTATCGCGAAATATTTAAGAATTTTAACAGAGCGACAACAAGGATCTGTGCGACGAAGTACAAAAAGGTAAACAAACGTCCCTTTCGGCTCGTCAAAATCACGCCACATTTTAATACTTTGATGTTGGAGCGAGCGCATTTGATCCCGTTAACTGTGAATGAAAAGTTCAAAATTAACGGGAAAAATGGAAGTAAATCTAAGCTAAATGAAGTCTTGTGTCACTCTAAAATGTTTTAATACTCAACCATCGGACGATTTTGCGAAACGTGCAACTGGCGGCCTTGCTTTTGCTGCTTCAGTTGGATCAAGACCCAAAAGGTCAAAATACACGCGGGATTACCAGGAGTGATCATGAGTCGAGTTTATCTCCTGAATTTTCGAGGAGTCTGAGTTTTCGGGGTCTGAGGTCTGAGGTCTGAGTTTTCGGGGTGTGAGTTTTCGTGACACCCCAAGCTTACTTGCACTCAGGTAAAATGCTCATGGATTTTGCCGACATAGGTCAATGAAGTGCCGTATGCGAGGGCTAAAGACATCGATTTCTCATCGGCTAAGAAGCTCAAAGAAAAGCTCGACCAAAAAATCGAGGATCTACAACAGCCGCAAGCCTCGAACCATACAACAACTTCTAGTTCCTCCTGTTCTTCCCCTTGATTTGTGATGATCTTAGCTATAGCGCATTAGATCATATATATAATGAATTTTGCGCTATAGAGATAATAAAATTATTAAATTATTATACGAAAAAATCCTTAGTCTTTCTGCTTTCCACTTTTGCTTGAACAGCCAACAATAATGCATAAAACCATCCCTTCTTTCTCACATGAACTCTTCGTTAGAAACGGTTTGTTTACGCTCGAGGGACACCAAGATGGCGGATATTAACCGTTGCTAAGGTATTGGTCACGTGGGTGAAACCCAAGGATATCGACTACAACCTTCCCAAACAAGTGAAAATGTGTGAAATGCAGACTTTCGTGTTCTCGATTTGACGTCACATTACCCGCCAGAGCCACTCCTCTTTAAACTCGGTCGTGGGGCAAGATGGCGCCGATTTTTCCTTATTTTGACTGGGCACAGAAAATTGAAGACTTGAGAAAATAAAAAAATATTTGCACAGAAATACTCCAAAAAATAGGCTTATTTCGTTGAGCGAAAAAAAATTTTTGGGTTTAGGTGCACTTTAAATATTGTTATACATTTAAATTACTTTCTAATGGATAAGAATCGATTAAATAATCAGAATTACCAACAGAATTCAAAACTGATATTTTCTTTCTTGATCTTAGAAGCCAGCTAAGCAGGCGTAAACATTGAGGCCCCTTAATGAGCCTTTTTTGTTTCCTTAATTTTTTTCGAGGAAAAAAGTTTAACCCGACAAAACTGTTTTCTTTGTTATTGTTCCCCTTCTCTCTTCTTACAGTCGTTGAGCGGTGGCTATTACCAGTTGTCCAGCCTATCCTGCAAGAAATGCCCAGCAGGATCTTTCACACTCTGCTCACAAAATGAAGAGTCACGGTGTGAAAAGTGCCCGGATGGAACATACACTGATAAGCCTTCTCGCCGAGGAACGTGCAAGCGCTGCGCCAGATGTGCTTACAACGAATTCGAGTCACATCCTTGTAATTCAACGTCGAATACCGTTTGTGTGAAATGCAGAAAATGTCCTTTAGGCTTCGGCGTGTTCAGGCCTTGTCAAAAGAGAAGAGACACTGATTGCGTGAAGTGCCCCGTTTCCGAGGGCTGGTTTAGCGATTACCTTAAAACTGATTGTGGATTTAAAGGTAACAGTTAAAGTTCTTTTCAAAATCAGAATGACTTTTCGGTTCTTTTTTGCTACCAAGTGTTATATACTAAGCGGTGACCGTAAAGCTGTTCTGTTTCATTCAAGACGGGGATTTCAAAAGTTTTGAAAATGATACAACAAAACTACCAGCTAAAGAAACAAAAAGGACTGGGACTGGTTTGAGAGCCAGACCCTGCTCTCCCATCCTTTAAATTTTGATTTTTATAACATGGCTTCGGGTCCGTTAAGTTACCGAGACTTTCGAGAAACGGGCTCCTGGAAAAAGTGTTGGCTTTACTTTGAAAGGTGTTGTCGTTTGTGGGATGTAACGAAAGCGTCAGCTTCCTCCCCCCCTCCTGCCAAATCCGGGCCTAATTGTGTACAAATGCTCTACCAAGATCAGCGGCTGTGACTATCTACGCATTGACCAAGCTTTAAAAAAACTAGACCTTGTTCGCTCGCGAAAGTGATTTCTTTACTTTTAAACACCCCCACATGTCGAGTCTGAGACTCGACAATTCAGGTTCAATTCCCTACCCCAGCCAGGCAAGATTCAAATTCCCCACCCCCTCTGGCGCGGACGACAGTCAAATGTCTGTGGGTTGTCCAGGGGGATGCTGAAACTTCGAACTGATCGTTGTCTAGTAGGGCTGTCCTGTTATGCCTTCCTCCGGGAGGTGTCCACCAGAGGAGGGTCGACTATATCAAGTAACAAAGAATCGGCAAATAAAATCTTTGTTGCACGATTCTTCAGACACACGTAAAATGTTGGAATGCTAAAGTATTACTTTTTTGTTGCAAAGCGCGAGGATACTTCTTAGGTATTTGAATGTTTGACATTGTGGAGTTTGAGTAAAGCGAGTCGAGGCATGGGGTATCGGCTACACGCTCTTTTAATGCTTTTTCCTTTTCTCATTTAGCTGGTTATGATGTTGGTATCGATATCAAGAGAAAAGAAAAGCCTAAGGACACTTTTGTAGTTATAAAAGAGGAGATAAACCCCTGGGAAAATGGCAGAAAGAACCCCAAGACTCAGTCTAAACTTGCGTTTGTTGAGAAACATGTCAACGCTAGCATCTTTGTATCCGCGATACCTTCCCTTGTTCCAACGCCTTCAAGTGTATTCTCCGCAACGAAGTCCACTAGTGCAGTAGACCAAGGTACAGTTTTGGTCAGTTCTGCTATTCATAGCTCAGCATCGTCTTCACCGAGCGTCGAGAATTCAATTACTCTCCCCGCGGGAGAAAGCATTGGCCCTACGCTCCGAACGGATATTCCTTCCAAACGGCGACCTCCATCACGCCCGACAGAAAAATCAGATTCCTCCCTTAAAACACCGACAGATTTTGGAGTACAAGGAGATGATGGGAACATTCCTAGTCGTACAGCGCGAAAAATTCCTCAGAACAGAACAGATGCAACGACAACGGGTGTAACATCGCCCGTTTCACCTCCGGAGCGCGTCAAGACCGGGTACATCAACAACCACGGAGTGGATGACGAATATAGCACAGAATCCTATCACCATCGTAGTACCTGGTGGAAGCTGGGTAAGGCTAAGCTGACTTTGTCCTCCTCAGTTTTCTCCGTGTAAATATCTAGCTGCTGTGACTACCATTATCCCCTCCTTAGCTCCCCCTGACATATCCAGGAGGAGGGCCCGGGATTTCCGATCGCCCCTCCATCAGATATGTGTAGGTATTTTTACTACTTGTCTTACAACAAAATTATTGCAAAGACAAGATCGCATTTCATTATTCAACACGGAAGTATTAAAAAATGACGTGTAAAAGAGTTTCCTTTTCCTATTTAGTCTATAGGAACCTAAACTGAAAAAAAAGATGTTTTCTGAATCAAAATTGGGACCCCCTCCTAATAAAAAATTCCTGGATCCGCCTGAGTGTGATTGGATGACGTTGTCTCCTGAGTTTCTAAGGGAGGCACTAAGGCATGGGGGGGGGGGGGGAGGGTATCGATTTTTTTCCTGGCTCCAGTTGAAGGTGATGAAAGTTCACAAAGAAGTTCTTCGCGAATTTCTTCAGATGTTTGAAGGAGAAGTGAAAAGCTGGTCAGAAATTTTGGTTAGGAAACCAGATACCTTGGGATAAGAAAAAATTACCAGTGTTAAGAACCTTTGCGTGCCTTATTGTGCATACAGTTATGCCTAACGTTGTTTGCTATCTCGACCTTGTGTTGGGATATTTTAGGCTATTTTTGACGGTCATTTTCGGTAATTTTGTTTTACAGGAACTGATACTGACACAGCAACATTGGTGGTCACCAGCAACAAAGGACATATAGAAGTGGATATCCCCCCTCCAACAAAGGAAGTCCAGGCCTCAGACTATGAACTTAACCGAAACTGGCTGTGGATAGTAGGAGCTTCCGTTTCCGTTGTTATTCTTGCGGGTTTAGCCCTCAAGGTAAAGAAAGCCAAAGGTAAAAGGTTTTGATGTCTCGTAGCAGACTATGCATAATATTTAACCTGGTGGAGGAATTTAGTTATTTAGTAAATGAACCCTTTCAGGTGGCTTGCATGTCGGCTGATAATGTCCACGGCTGAGATATTGCCCGTGAAATGAGGCGAGGCTTCAGTAAACAAAGTTTAATGTCTTTACGTGGGGCACGGTTACCCATATTACTCGAGCCAGAGGCTCATGTATGAAACACAAGACAACAACCCAACCATCCCAGCCCAGGGGAGGACATCCATCACACAGTAATCTCGTGCGTGGGAAATTCACGTCTCCTACCCCTAACCCTGCAGGAGACAGGACCTCCGTTTATTCGTCCCTATCCGAGAAGACTAGAATATCTAATCATTTCTTGATGTTATAAAAAGGCAGCATATTCTTCCCAATTATTTTAAGACCTTGAGTGTTGGTCCGGCCGGGGCTCGAACCCTCGACCTCCCGCACATCAGTCCAGTGCTCTATCCATTGAGCTAACCGGGAGGCTTCGAGGACAAATGTGAAATTTTAAGGACAATCTCTAACCATTGAGCTAACCGGGAGGCTTCGAGGACAAATGTGAAATTTTAAGGACAATCTCGTAACGAAGGACATTGTCAGCCGAAAATCCAGCCAGCTTGAAGGGATTTATTCATTTCATAACCCTCCCATTAATTTTCGTATCGGGCGTTTACGGAAAATTGTGTTGTGCATGCGCATAAGCACTTGTGTGCAACGGATAAAAAGACTTCCGAATTTGAAGTCAAAAGTAATCATTTTTTATGATAATAATGGAAAAAAGTTAACATACTTCCAAATGATTTTAAGGAGCTAATGAAGGACTGCCCATGACCCCTTTACCCCTGATATTTCTACTCACACCCTCTCCTATTGCTCCGGGATACGCTAAAGACCTAAGGTCGAGAATGGAAAAGTCTACTTATATTTAAGAAAGTTGTCTTCAAATTTATGAGTGAAAATTTTGTTTCACAAAACCCGAGGAATGCAGTTCTCTTTTCCATTTTGTGTAGAGAGAGAAAAAGGACTCTTTTTCTGATTATGACCGTGAGTAAAATAAATCCTTTACCCCCCATTTATGGTAATAGAGATTGTGAGAACGGCTTGTATGGATGTGGTTTGGATGTATTTAGCTAATGTTTAAAAATCTTTCCGCCACAAACGTGGCACAATTATGTCTTTTTACGTGCAGGGTCTTTGTTTACTTTTCCTCGTCTAAGGGTTAACTGCAGAAGCCCTCCACGCTGCGTGCAATCGACGGACTGTTGTGATAGGGCTTCTATATCAAGCGCTTCAGGAGCTTACGAGGAACAGGTATAGTGATCGTGGGTTCGTCCTCAATATTTCAATATTCTTTAACTTTGTTGGCATTTCAGTGCGGCGATTTCAAAACTTATCCTTCGCTTATTTGACTAATAGACCGAGACCTCCACCAGATCAAAGTACACCGAGGAAGATGAAACAGAAAATAATTTACCAACTTCCGACCCAACTCAGTACATTTTGCCGTACACTGGAAGCACTCTTGTGATTGCAGATGTTCATCATACCTCGCAATTTGATGGGCTCGGCATAAGGTGGGTGGGGAAGTGATTTGTACAGGTTCAGACTATTTCAATTTTTTTCTGTTGTTTTTTTTTTTCTTTTTCATGGAGCAATTAATTGACTCAGTATGGGAATGAAGTGGACTTGGCTTCCTGTTTTCCCTTAGATTCCAACGACTTATAATGAAAGCTAATACCTTCGTTTTAGCTAATGATCGAAATGTCAACTTTGGAATCTCTTGCTAGTGGCCAATCTACATCATAAACTCAATTGATAAAACCAAATTATCTTGCAATACCACCACCGACGCAGCACCACAGTCTCTTTAGACATTTACTCTCCTTTTTCATTTGTAGGTTCAGTTTTACCTAGGTTTTCTTGTCACTGGGGTCAATTTAAACATATTGTCTCCTCATAAGAGGGCCAAATCACTGTTCCCACCATATTACTAAACAGTAATCGACTCGTTTCCTACAGGTCGCTTAGTTACATAACGGAAGCAGAGGCCAGGTTCGACAGTTCTGGTGGAAAGCTTTCTGCGCCGGACTCTGATGTAGTTATCACTGTAGGGAGTGGAGCAGTTCCCGAGGGAAATAAACACCCTTTTTTCTTCCGTGTGCCCAAGCATGACACTACTTTGTTGCAGGATATCCCAGAAATGCCCGATGGAAAACTAATTTCCCCCGTTATCGAGTGTGGACCTCACGGCCTAACCTTGTTGAAGCCGGTGGAAATCACTGTTCCACATGATCTGTGCTTGGACAAGGTCAAGAAAGACTCGATAAGGGTTTACAGATGTGAGCCATCCTCTGAAGGTAATTATAAATCGCTATGCAAAAGCACTTTTCATCAAAAGTGCTTTTACGGGCATGTTAACGACGCACCAGCAAATATTCGAAGACGTAAAGAAATTTGATATTCTTAAACTCTTAATAAAGATGTAGTTGCCAGTGGTTTCTAGAACGAAGGTTACAGACATAATACATTAACAGCGGAACAACTAATTACAACAATGAAATAACATAGGAAACGCGATAACACAGGCTGAAATATGAAACAAGCGAAGATAGGAGACATTACCTGACGATTTGGGAATACTGCATAAAGAACTAACGTTGGTCGACCTTTAACTAACGAAGTCCTTGCAAATTTTAGAACCCGCGCGAATGTGGAGCTATTTATACTATTATACGCTGGGACTGGGGCGAGGCGGGGATTGGTTTCTATGGGAGTGGCACAGGGGCGTTATAAACCCATCAAAAAGCTAAATTTAGGCAATGGACCAAAAAGAACGCAGGACTAACCAAACAATATGTCCGACTTGATTTGTCGCTCAATCTTGTCAGCCTGAGAACGTAAAAGTTGATTCGGACTTGCTGGGGCGGATCCAGGATTTAGTCAAGGGGGTTTCGGAGAATTGTCCCCCTCCTAAGGGGTCCGAGAATTTGAAAATTAGGTCTTCGGAAACATGATTTCCAGCGTTCTGAGGGAAAATTCAGGGGGTTCGACCGAACCACTCGAACCACCCCTGGATCCACCCCAGACTTGGGGTATGGGAACACCTCCTCGCTCCTCGATTTTCAACTTTTTGTGATGGTAATGTTTTAACAGATACAATGAACAAATTTTAATCTCATCCCTAGACAACCAGTAGCCGGTTCAACTCATTTGACCAAAGCATATAAAAATCATTGTCATGGTTTTGGAAAGCATTTTTCCTGGATTTTTATATACTTGCATGTATGTTATCGCAGTTATGGTATCTACACCGTCATTTAATGATTTCATTTTTCATCACTTGGGCGGGGGGGGGGGGAGGTAGAGGTTTTTTTTGGCTCTAACTTTTCATAATTACACGTTTGTAAAGAACCGTTAATTTATAATTTCTTCTATTAATAAATGACTAACGATTTACGACACCGGAAGTATTTCCAAACCGGAAGTCAATTCTGTCGCTAATCAGTTTTATTCGCGATTAGAAGTTAAAGGACTTACATAAATGTATTTTCGTGATATGTCAAAACTTTTATTCATAAACAACAGAACCGGACTCCAATTAAGGCAATCATTTAGTTCTTAGTTAAGGATATCTGAGACATTTGACGGCTGACATTGGGTTGCTTATTTGACGGTTGACGGCAAAAATATTGCGTTTTTGACAATTGACGGTTAATATTTTGGCCGTTTGACGGTCGACCGTTAACTCCATTGAAACCCTCCCCTAAGGCTCTCTAATATTCGTATGATCCTCTCCCACGGGCAGTCAATTTTCTATAGCCCCCCATTTTTACGCTCTGTCGGTAACGAATGACCCCCCTCCGTTCCCTCTGAAAGCCGTGCGATTCCCCAAAATCATCTGTCCCCCTGTCCCTCCGCAATAAATAATGGCTGGTCTTTAAAGACGCCTTCTCATCAATTCTTTTAAAGGGCCGCTAAAATGGGAGAAAGTTCCTTCAGCATCAGAAAAAAACTGCCAATCCAAAGCATGGTTTACAGTGAAGAAGAACTCCATCCACATCAAGACAACGACCTTTTCCAGATGGAGCGTGTTTGCCTGTGGCGGAACGAAGAGGAAAAGAGCGAGAGTTTACTTTAGCAGACATAACACGAGAAGCGATCACATTTACCTACGCTTCTACATTTACAGTGATAATGAGGATTCAAAGAAGGTATGTCGGAAACCGTGTCTTCAGAAGTTTCAGACGATTCCGTTCTGGGCCGGCGATCAGTTGGTAAACGGTACAAAATAGCAATTAAATGGCGCGATGGTAGCGGCGGGGCGAAAAAAGAGGAAGACCGGAGTGGACTTTCTACTATCTGTTGCTGTGTTTGTGTTGAAATTTGTTTTATAACATCTCAAATAGTAATTCTTATGGTTTGATTTGACAAGCGAGTGAAAGAACAAGAGAAAGAGTCTTTTCCCGGCCATAAATCATCAAAGGAGAAACCCTTTAAGATGTGCGACGACGAAACAGATGTTATCGTGAAGCTCACTGATCTTCAAGACGGTTGGGAACTGGACAAGACTCCCAGTGTACAGGTGAGGTATTGAGCAGATTTGAACATGTAATGCAAACGGACTCTGTGGTGTAACCGCCGGACATTGAAAATTATTACATGTCGCCATCTTGAATTTCCTTTAAACTCGATTCTATGCCCCCCTCCATCCCCAACAAATGTCTAATGTTACTTAACGTGTCGCCTTTCGTACCATGACAACTCATTCATGTTTTCTCGTGACCTCAGTTATGAAATTAAGCGCGTAGTTGGCCAAGGTGTTGGCGAGTGGGAGAGAATTGATGTATCAAAGAAACACTTGGATGCTTCACTTTTCTTTCCTTATATCAAGTAGTTTACATAGCAGCTAATTTTGTTGCATCTTTTCTTTGTAGAGATACGACTACGAAACCGCATATCGCAATGGATTCCGTGCAAAAGATGCATGTGATTTTGCAGTTAAACCAGCACGTCTAGGGGTGGACGAATTTTCTTGCAATCTTAAATTTAATCAAGAAGACAGTTCCACGGAGTATTCAATTTATCTTTACCCAGGGTATACACCGCGACAGGTAAAGTATACCATCGTACAGGTCGCAGTTGTTCGAAGGATGGATAACTCTATCCACTGGAGAAATCTCTATCCGGCACAGTACGTTTTGTTAACACTTATTCGCTGGATAGCGATTTATCCATATAGGACAACGTTTTCCACTATTCGAATATATAACTGGGCCCAGAAGTCATAAAACACTCGCGTAGCAATGTTCTAACATTTGTGAACCTCGGTGCCCAAGTCGTATGAAATTGGAAACCCAGTCGTAAACCATTTTACTTGTTCTGTTTGTATACCTCAGTCGTAAAAAATTCGCTCCCAATTCGTTTCCCAGTCGTGCAATAATCATCATCAAATCGCAGAACATTCTTATCCCTATCGTATAACAGTATACTGCAATTGCTCAGATGTCTAGAGAGATTCACGGGCTCTGATTGGTCGAGGATTGCGTCATATCTCGCTCATATCTCGCTATAATCATCCCGCATCAGACCGTTATCGAAGTAACGCAGAATATTTTGGATCTGACCAGTCGCAATTGGCTTATTGTCCGGCATCTTAAGCCTGTTAAACGCTTTCTGGCCAACGAATGTTGACACGATCACTACACATTAACACGTTTCATTCAGTTTTTGCTTATGTCATGTGCAGGTTACAGATTTACCATATGATCTAAGCGCTAGACTTTGTGTCTCAGTTCTTTAATGCATGACATGTTGGACCCGAAGAAATAGAATAAAATTTACGTTCTACCTATGATAATCATATGACAAATTATATTACAGCAATTATTTACCTCAGGCTCGGTGAATATTGTTAAATATTTGTGAAACAAACCCAAAGGAATCGTATCGAAGTCGCGTGACAATTGTAGGATGGCTTAGGACTTAATTATGAGTCAATTTGTTTTCGAAGCTATTTTTCAAATTTTGTTTATTACTCAATCCGCAGACTAGTCGAAAGACTATTGTCGAAAGTTCTGGGAGTGACTCACCTTCTAACGGTTGTGAGGTGGCGGATTCAGTTTCTATTACAATACCAGAGGAGAACGAGATCAATGGAAGCGAAGAAACGACAACTTTAATGGGTTTGTAACAACGATTGGTTTTCATAATAGCGCAATTTTCAATTGAGCGGATTTCATTGGTTTTCCTTTGATACGCTCCTTGATTGGCCTAAACGGTTCATGCCACTTTCTCAGCCAATCAGATGCGAGATTTTAAATCATTTGCGTCTAATTCCTCTGCGTTTTCCCGCGCTTTGTGCAGTTGGCTGGACTTTACTTTGAGTGCACATTGGCGGGCTCTTACAAGTAATTTTCTTTCTTCTGGTTTGTCACTCTGATTACTTTGGTTTCACGAAACTCAGACGAAAAGTGCTCTCACAATAAGCACAAAAAAAAAAGAAAAAAAATGGTGCAAGAGATGATTAAGATGTGTGTTGTGGCGAATTTGTGATATTCTTCAATTCTCGCATGGAAGTCCTATGCTTTTTGCGTCAATTAATTTACGCTTATTCTTTTCGTTATCTCATGTATCCTTCATGCCCATTATTTTCGCACTTTAGGTAAATCATGCCGTCCTTTATATATCATGTTTTCCGCTCCTTATAGCAGTGTGCCTTTTTTTGCTTCGATGTAAACCTTTTCCCTAGGAATGTTTCGTGTTACGTATATTCCTTCATCATTTGTTAAGTTTTTGTCTCGTCGTACCTTTGTATTTATTTTTCTCGTCTTATTTGTTAGTATATCGTTGTAAAGAGGGTCTCGATAAGGGGGGGGAGGGGGAGGGTTAAGTTGACGGTTGGCGGTTAAAAATAACCCCTTTTAATTTTTGGGATGCCGTTTATAATAATAATAATGATGATGATAATAATAATAATAATAATAATAATAATAATAATAATAATAAAAGATTTATACCGCGCCAGTATCCTACTGTTCAAAGGCGCCTACAAAAACTTTAAAGGCTTTTCTAAAAAGAAAAGTTTTTAATCTACTTTTAAAAACAGACACAAACTGAGCATTTCTAATTTCACATGGCAAAGCATTCCATAATGACAGTGCTGCTTCAGAGAAGGATCTTGCGCCATATGTTTTCAAGTTATAGGATGGAGAAACCAGAAGGTGCTTGGATGATGAGCGTAGTTGACGCGATGGGGTGTAAGATGTAAGCAAATCACAAATGTACGACGGTGCCAAGTTGTTAAGTGCCTTGTAGGTTATAAGTAAAATCTTAAAAATAATACGTTGATTAACGGAAAGCCAATGAAGATTAAAAAGAACAGGCGTAATGTGATCATGCCTTTTTGTAAGTGTGACGAGGCGCGCCGCGGCATTCTGGACGTGTTGTAGCTTTTTTATAGTGTAGGCTGGTAGGCCATACAAACGGGAATTAGAGTAATCCAGCTTCGAAGATACAAACATATGAACCAGCAATTCAGTTGTGGTCGCTGAAAGATATTTCCTGATATAGCTATTATTTCGCAAATGATAAAATGAAGATTTGCAAATGTCAGTAATATGATCGTTGAAGCAAAAATGGCTATCAAACATAGTGCCGATATTCCTCGCCTTTTGCACGGAATGTATAGTCTCACCAGCAACTGAAATTTCGTGAAGGAGTGGTCTTGGAAGATGTTTAGCGGAGATCACCAATAATTCAGTTTTGTCTTTATTTAATTTAAGGCGATTAACCATCATCCAATGATTAATTTCATTCACACAGCTCTCGATGCTAGAAACCGCTAGATCCCTATCACCCAGTACGGTTGGTGGGAAAGACAAGTAAAGCTGTGAGTCGTCAGCGTAAAAGTGATAGCTCAGGTTAAATTTCTTTAAGATATCTGAAAGCGGCGAAGTATAAAGCAAATACAAAATGGGTCCCAAGACATATCCTTGTGGCACTCCACATTTAAGGTCATGTTTCGTAGAAGTACCACCATCGACGGAGACATATTGCGTGCGATTCGATAAATAAGATTGCAACCATAATAGAGGCTTTCCAGCCATCCCAAACCGTACACGTAAACGAGAGAGGAGGATGGTATGATCGACTGTATCGAAGGCAGCGGAAAGGTATAGGGTAAAATATGGACTTGACTGGAATATTTTTTGGACCATTTTTTGGACCCCTTTTTTGGACCATTTTTTTAGGCCATTTTATAAAGGGGGAAGCACATCATTAGTACTCAGGGAGGGATGGGTGCAGTTTATAAGTACTGAGGGGGGGGTGGGAGGCAGACTGTTATCACTTAGGGAGGGGCGGGAGGTGGTTGTAATTGTAAACACTACTGGTTAATGGAGCTTTAACTCGATCGTACAAATTATTTTAATCGGTCTTAAACCGGTTGCTATAATTATGGAATACGAGTGTTTTGATTTCCTGCCATTCGGTCTTGACGGTTCAGGTTTAGATCTCCTCGAATTATTGCTTTGCCTCGATAGAATACAAGCAGGCGAAGCCTTTTAACATTTGTTACCGCTTTTTCTCACGGCAGTGATTGATATCGCTGAGGGACTTTAATTTTTGCATTCAAGGAATGTGGTACATCGCAACTTGAAAACCGGGGAATGTCTATTTCGGTAGCCACATATGGTTTATCCCGCGCTCAACGTTAGACGTCAAAACTTTTATTTATAAACAACATAACTAGACCCCAATTAAGGCAATCGTTTAGTTCTTAATTAAGGATATCTGAGACATTTGACGGCTAACATTGGCTTGGTATTTTGACAGTTGACGGTAAAAAAATATTGCGTTTTTGACGGTTGACGGTGTTAACCCCATTGAGACCCCCTGTAAAGGTCGTTTTTCTCTTTCCTAAGAATTACTTCTTTAAGCGCATATGAAGAGAGTTAGTAAATCTAATGCTGAGAAAACGTGTTTAATTGAAGCGGGTCCTTGCCTCTTCATACTTCATCTTCCATGTGGGCCCTGGACCTGAAAACTTTCAGGTCATTTGGCTTAAACCGGAGTGGTGTTCTCCAAAGGACCATAAATGTCTCTCTCTCGTGTTTCTGGATGTTTTGACAATTCAGTTTGTAACAAATTTTACGGCATAGTATTAGCTACATCTATAAATTCCTGGGATCTACGAAAACGGGAAATCGAGTGATTTAGGAACAATTTAATACCAATTATTTTTGCAGAGAATGAATTCTGGAAGCGAAATTCAATCTCTTCGCTCGATCTTCCCTAACTGAAACCTGACTAGGACAGTTAGAGTGCATTTTGATTATTGTATCAAAAAACCAAAACCAAAGTAATCTTTACTAACAGGCAGATATCACCAGGAGCCGATGAGAACTCAAAGTAAAACTCTGGCAAACTGCCTGAAGCACGGGAAAACAGGAGCGAACAAGTCGCAATTGATTCAAGTTTTGCAATTGATTGGTTGAGAAAGTGGTGCGAATTTTCTGAACCAATCACAGAGCGAAGTAAAGCAAACTAAAACAACTCCAGATTTCTACCGAAACTCAACGGAAAATGACTCTAGCGTGCTGCACAGCTTAATTGAGGGAATAAAAGTCCCGTGGCAGGATTGACGCGACTTAATGATACAACAAAAACTCCCCCTTTCTCCACCTCTAACGTGGTTAAATTAATAAGAAAGAATTGCCTGAGGATTTGCCCGATAAATGCTATAATGTTGTCTAATAAATTACTTTAATTTTTTTTTGTAGATGATTCCCGGACCGATCAAACAGAATATTTCAGCCGCGATATGACCTCGTTAGGCAGTAACAGACAACCAGCAACAGTAGAACATTTCAACTGCTTACGCGGGGAAACCGGTTTGAAATGGAAAGATGTTTTGCGAAAACTGGGTTTGAAGGAGGCGTTAATCGAAAGTATATGTGTCGATCATAGGGAATATGGGGTGCAAGAGATGTTTTACCAAGGTCTACTGGAGTGGAAAGAATGTTTCGGCGAGAAAGCTACCACCAAAAAACTGTGTGATGTCCTTCGTGAGGTACGCTGCACGGAAGCTTTGAAAAAGTTAAGAGAAGGTATGGTCGCTGAAATGTTATTTTATTTCTAGTAACATCCTTATTCCAGGTTCGGTTGCATTTGGAATAAAATCTAGAATTTTCCAATTGACTGTCGTAAATACTTCGGGATTGCATTGGTTTTGCAGAACTCTACCTTACACTGGTCCGTGATTGGTTCGGCAACCCTGCATCATCTATTATTCCAACTATTTATAAGTTCAAAACTACTAGTGGTGACTTTGCTGCTCATGTATTCCTGCGTTCATGTCACTTGAAGCGAAGAGAATGCTTTATTTATCCTCGAATTTTAAATCCCCTAAATTAGCTAATTTCTGCCAATATTTCCATTCGTCGCGCGCCGTCAAAACATATCAACGGAAAAAAAAAAACCATGCTAAAAGAGTAAGCTGTAAGGAGTAAGGGAGAGCGACAAGAAAAAAAAAAACAAAAAAACAAATCGACTTAATTTTTTGCTGCGTACGTTTTAAATCAACTTTCTGTCCTCTTAAGTTGTAGAGTGTGATGCTGCTGCTCCAGTACAAGAAAGCGCCGCAAGTCCTTGGACCACAGTATAAAGATTCCACAATTCTAGTACATGTTGGCTCAGAACGAGCTGGTTTTCCACATGTATAACAGACATTTGCCGGTGGGAAATACCTTTTCAGCCGACTTAGCTGGCCAATTAAAACATCAATTCTCCTCGATTTTTGTTTGTCGATGAATCCTCTTGTGACTCGGTTGCCATTAAGTGTAAGACGAATGCTCGGTCAGCGAAAAGGCCAGAAATTTGTTGGAATGGAATCGTGAGAGCCTTATCAATTGATAGCTTTACTATTCATACGCCTAAGGAAGTTCGTAATTTATTTTAAGTTATAAGCGTTTGTTTAGAACTTTCCTTCTACTCAGCGTCAAGCTTCTCCTTGTAATATTTTTGTTGTTGTTGATCAACGCGAAAAGGCTATCAGGAACGTACACATGATCACCAATAAAAGAGGTTCTTGTTTCATTGCGAATTTACATAGTAAAAAGGGGTATAAATTCCTTTTTTTTTTTAGCGAAGAGAACTGTTTATTTTGATAGAAACAGAATTAAAACTGATTGCCGATGTAAGTAACATATTTTGGTCATTAGAACAGAGCAGGACACGTTTTCTATTAAAACAATCAACTAAAGCATAGTAGTAAAAACACGGTAATAAAAATATTTCAACAGGGAGCACACATCACAAACATAGTTTTCAGTGGGCCCTACATAAAATGAATTACAGAAATAACAAAAATGCCTAAAAAGTGAAAAATGAAAAGTTTTAATGGAGACCGAAGTAGTTGAAAATTCAAGAATTGTTTTGAGATGTTCAAAAGGCAAACCCCTCTCCTCTCCCCCCCCCCTTGAAATTGAACGGTTAACTGTCTTTCCTACCCTAAAATCATCTGTTAAAAAAGTCTTCATTCTCATCTCATCATCGATCAACTACAGATCATCCTCAATCATAACAGATCAAACTTTTGTCTTCTCCCATTTACCTCCCCCTCCATTTACCGTCCCCCCCCCTCCATTCCCTAGCTCTTGGCCAGATTACAGCCAATCATTACAATTAAAAGGAAAAACAATGAAAACGTCACATTTAGGGAAAAACCCAAATACTTGAGGATTTATGAAGCGTGATGATGTTGCACAATACATTTTTCCGCATTCGCTCAAATATCCCTCTCCAAATAATCAAATCGCAGGCTGGCGGAAGAAACGAATCTCTCGTAATAGCATTATCCTTAGAATCAAGATACCTGGTTCATAAAGACACACCTTGTCGTGCAATCTCTACAATGGTGCATGAGGTCCTTTTTTTCGCTTTCATGTTTATAGGAATCATCACAAGCAGTGTAAGTAATTCCTAACATCTCTACAGTGGAAATGTCGTTTGATGTGTATATTAGGACTGTTTGTGACACCTGTCCAGTAAGAGCTGCATACTTTATATATGTAGCGGGCGCTTTCAAGAACAGAATCGCTATAACTATTCTGGATATCTTACCTGTCATTGTAAACTCAATAGTCCACAAGCTCCAATCGTTTTGTTTGGATTAGGAAGCAAACTGATTCGACTACAAACAAACTTAATTTTTTACGCAGTATTAAATCACAGAAACTAATCTACATGCGTTGCATAAGTAAATCATTTTATTATCAAATTGTGCTTCCGGCGTAGAGTACAAATAACGCGCGAGACGAGTACAAATATCACGCGATGTTTGTACTCCAGAAATATCCGCGAAATTCGGGAACAATTTGGCGTGTTGGATAACAAATCTCTCATTAGACGTTTTGTTGTGTAGTAGCGCTGAGTATTTTTACCCGTTGTTTGTATTTTGACTCGCCCTACAGGCTCGTCAAAATACGGTACAACTCGTAAAAATACTCAGCGATACTACACAACAAAACGTCTAATAAGTTATATCTATTCCAATCGATTGATTCCGACAAGCTTAAAGTTAAAGTGGAGTCTTTGCTGTCATGTCAATAGAATCTGAATTTTGACCGTTTGGCATGTGTGAAAATGACCACAGTGGTGAACAAAATCGCCAAAATTTTTTTTTTTTTTTTTTCAGAGGAGACACGCGATTATCAAAACTACCGCGGTGCGCCACCATGGCACGCGATACGAACATACTCAATGTCGCTGGCAAATTGCTTACATAAAATTAAATCTAACTGATTGCTGTTGCTGTGGCTAATGCTGAAAAAGTTGCTATCCTAGTTGGGACATTTTCAAAAGCGTTTAGGATTTTTGCATTTGTCCACATTTGTCCACAATAAAATGTTTTTTACTCGAGAGAGGATTAAGGCATTTTTAAAATAGAAACCGAAAGTGGAAACAAAGGGTCATTCATTGTTCAACAACAGCTTACAGTATTTCTAAGAAGTATTACGAGTTAGTGACGATTACCACAAAGATCTTCACCATCTTCAAGTAAACGTGTATTCTATGTAGTCAAAAGCATGAATGTTGTTGTGTTCGCTTGATAAAAAGAAACAGTTAGTAAACAAACGAACGATCAAAGCTAGAAAACAAAAGCGAAAACTTTGATACCAGAGGCAAGCCGAAGGGCAAATATCGCATTATTGTTTCCGACCCCATGAAATGCTGTTTTCACTAGATAGATGCTTGATACTTGACCTCTATGGTACAATATGTTATTTGCAATTACTTTAGCTAACGACAACATTGCATTAATTTTATCTCTCGTACTTCCTGAATGCTATTGTTCGAAGTTGAATATTGTTATCCATTTTAAATCACTTTCTAATAGAAAAAACAATCCAAGCTACCAAGTGAATTAAAAAATGATGAAGGCATCAGACAGGAGTGTCGAAACGTTGAGTCGATGAATTGTAGTTTCCCCACTTCGATTCGTTAATCCTTAAACCAGAGTGGTCTCGAACTGTTTCAAAACTAATGTTTTCCTTCTTCATCTTAGGAGCGAACAAAGCAGGCGTAAACATTTAAGTCTCTCTCTCCCCTCCGCCCCTACATGAGGGCTTTTTGTTTTCGGTTTTTTTTTTTTTTAAGGAAAAAAACAGTGTAATCTGACAAACTGATTTAGTTGTTGTTGTTCCCCATTTATCCTCTTACAGTCGCTCAGCGGTAGTTATTCTCAGTTGTCCATTCCATCCTGCAAGAAATGCCCAGCAGGATCTTTCACACTCTGCTCACGAAATGAAGAGTCACGGTGTGTAAAGTGCCCAGAAGGAACATACACTGATTAGCCTACTCGCCTAGGAACATGCAAGCGCTGCGCCAGATGTGGTTGCGATGAATTCGAGTCCCATTCTTGTAATTCAACGTCGAATACCGTTTGTTTGAAATGCAGCAAATGTCCTCTAGGCTTCGGCGTGTTCAGGCCTTGTGAAAAGACAAGAGACAGCTTGTGTGAAGTGCCCAGTTTCCGACAGCTGGCTCAGCAATGATGTCTGAATTGGGTGCGAATTTAAAGGTAACAGTTTGAAGCCTTTTTAAATTCAAAACGACTTTTTGGTTTTTTGGTTTTTTTTTTTTTTTTGCAACTAAGCGTTGCATAAATGGTAACCAAAAATTTGGGAAAACTGTTCGCTTCTCCCGGAAAGGTGTCGGTCGTTTGTGCGATGTGACAAAAGAGTCAATCAGTTCGACGCCTCAACCACTCCCCCTCCCCCCTCAGGGCCAAATTGTGTACAAACGCTCTACCACCAAGCTGTATAAACCTAGACCTTGTTCGCTCGCGAAAGTGAACTCTACTTCTAACACCTCCATAGACGTATTATGTTGGAAAGACTTGACACTTCCGGTTCAATTCCCTACCCCAGCCAGGCAATGTTCAAATTCCCCACTCTCACTGGTACGGATGATAGTCAAATACCTGTGGGTTGCTCAGGGGGATGTTGAAACTTCAAACTGATCGTTATCTAGTAGGGCTGTTTGGTTGTGTCTTCCTACGGGACGTGTTCACCAGAGGAGGATCGACTATATCAAGAAACAGCTATGTGGTGATAAAAGAATCCACTAAAATCTTTGTTGCACGATTTTTCAGACACACGTGAAAAGTTGGAGAGCTAAAGTATCAATTTTTTTGTGGCAAAGCGTTAGGATACTTCTTAAGTATTTGAATGTTTGACATTGTGGAGTTTGAGTGAAGCAAATGGAGGCATGAGATATGATACCCTTCGATTGTGTCGCTTTTTCCTTTTCCTATTTAGCAGGTCACTTTGTTCACACAGATATCAAGGAAAAAGAAAAGCCTAACGACCCTATTATAGTTGTAAAAGGGGAGATTAATTCCTGGGAAGATGGCAAAAAGAACCCCAAGACTCAGCATAAACTTGCGTTTATCGGGAAACATGTCAACACTAGCATCTTTGTATCCGCGATTCCTTCTGCCGATCCAACACCTTCAACTGCATTCTTCTCGACGAAGTCCACTAGCCCAGTAGACCAAGGAACAGTTTTGGTCAGTATTGTTATTTATAGCTCACTATCGTCCTCACGGAGCGTCGAGAGGTCAGTTACTCCCCCCGCGGGAGAAATCATCGGCCCTACGCTCCGTACGGATATTCCTTCCACTCGTCGACCTTCATCTCGCCCGACAGAAAAATCCGATTCCTCCCTTAAAACACCAACAAAGTTTGGAGTGCAAGGAGATGATGGGAACATTCCTAGTCGTAAACCGCGAAACATTCGTCGGAACAGAATAGATGCAACGACAATGGGTGGAACGTCGCCCGTTTCACCTTCGGAGCGCGTCAAGGCCGGGTACATCAACAACCACGGAATGGATGACGAACATAGCACAGAATCCTATCACCATCGTAGTACCAAGCGAAAGCTAGGTAAGGCTAAGCTGACTTTGTCCTCCTCGGTTTCTTCTATTTAAATATCTAGCTGCTGTGACTACCAATATTCCCTCCTTAGCTCCCCTGACATACCCAGGAGGAGGGTGCGGGGTTTCCGATCCCCCCTCCATCAGATATGTTAGGGTATTTTAACTAACTGTCCGACAACAAAATTATTGCAACGACAGGATAGCATGTTATTACTGAACGCGAAGTATCAAAATGACGTGTAAAAGAGTTTCCTTTTCCTATTTAGTCTATGGGACCCTAAAGTGAAAAAAAATTTGTTTTCTGAATCAAAGATTAAGCTGAGATCTCCCTCCTAACAAAATTCCTGGATCCGCCCTAAGGTGGTTGTCTCCTGAGTCTCTAAGGGAGGCACTAAGGCGTGGGGAGGTGGGGGGGAGGGGGGAAGGGGGAAGGAGGGTTATCGATGTTCTTCCTGGCTCCGCATGAGCTGTGCGGACGTGCTTTCGAGTGCACCGAACTCAATTCACAATTTCCTCTTATATCCTAAGCCCAATATTCAGAAGACCATTCAGTATGACGGGTAACAAGAAGATACGAAAGTGTTAATTTGATCTCCCAACTTCTGTGTTTTATTTATCTCTAGTTGAAATCTGCAAGGTTTTTTTTTTGTATTAACAAGGGTTGCCTTATCTATTATTATTCTTCCATAACTTGTTATTTTAATCATGTTCTTGTCTTTCGCCGCCGCGACTAGCTTCTAAGCTAATTGCGGGGCAAACCATCTTAATTATGTATTTTTGTAATAAGAATTTTCAGTCATGTATGTCTGTAATCCGAATAAGAATAAAGTTTGTTGTTTTGTTGCTTTTGTTTGTTTTTGTTGCTCCAGTTGATGGTGATGAAAGTTCACAAAGAAGTTCATGGCGCATTTCTTCAGCTGTTCGAAGGGCAAATGAAGAACTCCCAACAAAGGAAGTCCAGGGGCCCGTTTCTCGAAAGTCCCGGTAACTTAACGGGCCCGTAAAGCTGTTCTGTTTTCATTCAAGATGTGGATTTAAAAAGTTTTGAAAATGATACAACAAAACTATTAGCTAAAGAAACAAAAAGGACTGGTTTGGGTGCCCGAACCTGCTTTCTTATCCTTTAAATTTGGATTTTAAAACATGGTTTTGGGTTCGTTAAGTTACCGGACTTTCGAGAAACGGGCCCCAGGCCTCAGACTATGATCGAACTTAACCGGGCTGTGTCTCACCATTCTCGACACTGGCTGTGGATAGTAGGAGCTTTCGTTTCCGTTGTTTTTCTTGCGGGTTTAGCCCTCAAGCGATTGAGGTATCTAAAGAAAACCAAAGGTAAAAGGTCTAGATGTCTTGTAGCAGACTATGCATAATACTTCACCTGGCTGAGGAATTTAGATATTTATTAAATAAACCCCTTCAGGTGGCTTGCACGTCGGCTGATAATGTCCACGGCTGAGATATTGCCCGTGAAGTGAGGCGAGGCTTCGAAGGCAAATGTAAAATTTTGAAGACAATCTCGTAGCTAAGGACATTATCAGCCGAAAATCCTGCCAGCTTGAAGGGATTTATTCATTTTATAATCCTCCCATTAATTTTCGTAACGGGCGTTTACAGCAATTGCAAATTATGTTGTGCATGCGCATGAGCATTAGTGTGCAATGGATAAAAAGACATCCGAATCTGAAGTCGAAAGTAATAATTTTTAATGATAATAATGGCAAAAACCTAACATACTTCCAAATTATTCTAAGGAGCTAATGAAGGACCACCCGTGACCCCTTTACCCCTGAGATTTCTACTCACACCCTCTCCTATTGCTCCGGGATGCTAAAGACGCAGGGCATGGTAATGAGTAGAAGTACGATTGTGGTCGAGTATGGAAAAGTCTACTTATATTTAAGAACGTTGTTCACAAAACCCGAGGGATGCAGTTCTCTTTGTCATTTTGTGTAGAGGGAAAAAAGGGACTCTTTTTTCTGATTGTAAGGGGAATCTCCCCCAACCTCGTTCCCAGGGTCTCTGATCCTCCCGCCCCCTGGGAACGAGTTTGAATCTCCCCCATTTACAGTAGTAGAGGTTATGAGAGCGGCTTATATGGATGTAGTTAGCCAATATCTAAAAATATTTCCGCCACAAATGTAGCACAGTAATATCTTTTGCGTGCAGGGTGTTCCTTCACTTGTCCTCATTCAAACGTTAACTGCAGACGCCCTCCACGCTGTGTGTCATCGTCGGAAAGTCCTGATGGTGTTCCTATATCAAGCGCCACAGGAGCTTTAAAGGAACGGGTATGATGATCGTGGTTTCGTCCACAATATTGCAATATTCCTTAACTTTGTTGGCATTTCATTGCGGCAATTTTCAAAACTTAACCTTCGCTTATCTAACTGATAGACCGAGGCCTCCACAAGATCCAAGTACACCGAGGACGATGAAACAGAAGATACTTTACCAACTTCCAACCCAAATCAGTGCATTTTGCCAAGCTCTGAAAGTAATCTTGTGGTTGTAGATGTTCATCGTGCCTTGCAACTTGATGGGCCTGGCACTAGGTAGGTGGGGAAGCGAGTGCTGGTTCCGGATTATTTTAATGTTTTTTTTTTTTTTTTGGTCTTTTTTTCTGGAGCACATGATTGAATCGATAAAGGAATAGAGTGGACTTAGCTTCTTGTTTTATCCTTAGATTCTGACGACCTGCTACAGTGTGATGAAAGCCACTACTTCGTTATAGCTAACGCTAGAAATATTTTGGTATCTCTTGCTGGTGGCAAATCCACATCATAAACTCAATTGATAAAACCAGATTATCTTGCAACGCCCCCACAGGGGCAGCATTATAGTTTCTTTAGAAATTTAGTCCCCTTTTTCATTTGTAAGGTCAGTTTTACCAGGGTTGTCTTGTCGCTGAGGTCGATTTAAACACATTGTCTCCTCTTAAGAGGTCCAAATCGTAGTTTCCACCATATTACCAAAAAATAATCGATCCCTTTACTCACAGGTCGCCTAGATACATAACGGAAGCACAGGCCAAGTTCGACAGCTCTGGTGGAAAGCTTTCCGCGCCGGACTCTGATGTAGTTATCACTGTAGGGAGTGGAGCAGTTCCCAAGGGAAGAGAACAGCTTTTTTTCTTTCGTGTGCCCAAGTATGATTCTACCCTGTTGCACGATATCCCGGAAATGACGGAGGGAAGACTAATTTCCCCCGTTATCGAGTGTGGACCTCACGGCCTTACCTTGCTGAAGCCGGTGGAAATCACTGTTCCACATGGTCTGTGCTTGGACGAGGTCAGAAAGGATTCGATAAGGGTTTACAGATGTGATCCGTCTTCTCAAGGTAACTATAAATCGCTATGCAAACGCACTTTTCATCAAAAGTGCTTTTATGCGCACATAGCAGTGGCACAGGGGCGTTATACAGCACAGAACCCATCACAAAACGGAATTTGGGCAATGGACCAATAAGAACGCAATAATAAGCAAACAATATGGCCGAATTGATTTGTCACTCAATCTTGTCAGCCTGAGAACGTAAAAAGTCGATTCGAATTTGGGGTATGGGAACACCTCCTAAATTTTCAACTTTTTGCGATGGTGAGGTTTGAACAGATACAACGAGCAGATTTTAAGCTCATCTACGGACAACCAGTAGCTAGTTCAACTCATTTGACCAGAGCATATAAAAATTATTGTCATGGTTTAATAATTTAGGAAAGAATTTTTCCGGGATCTTTATATACTTGCATCAGCATGTTCTCGCATTTGTGGTAGCTACAACGTCATTTAATCATTTCGTATTTCATCACTTGAGCAGAGCAGGGGGGGGTTGGAGATCCCTCCAGAAGGCTCTATGATATTCGTATGATCCTCCCTCACGGGCAGTCAATTTTCTACAACCCATCCCCCCCTTTTCATACTCCGTTGAGGCGACGAATTACCCCTCTCCTTCCTCTGAAAACCATGTGATACCCCCCAAATCTTCCGCCCCCGCCCCTCCACTATAAATCGTGACTGGTCCCTAAAGACATTGTCTCATGAATCATTAAAGGCCCCTAAAGTGAGAGAAAGTTCCTTCAGCATCAGAAAAAAATTGCCGATCCAAAGCAGAGTTTACGGTAAAGAAAAACTCTATCCAAATCAAGACAACAACATTTCCCATATGGAGCGTGTTTGCTTGTGGCGGAACGAAGAGGAAAAGAGCGAGAGTGTACTTCAGCAAACATAACACGAGAAGCGAACACATCTACCTACGCTTCTACATTTACAGTGACAACGGGGATTCAAAGAAGGTATGTCGCAAACCGAGTGGTCAGCTAAAATGGTCAGTAGTATAATGAATTCAGGGGACGGATCTGGGGGAGCGGTGCAGGGGTGTTTACCCTCTTACCCCCGCTCAGTTGCATTACTTAAGAAATAATGCTTTGCAATGATAAATTCATAACCCCTCTAAAGACTCGACATGATTAGGGTCCCAGTGTTTCCAAAATTTTCAGAAAACTCTTTGTTGCTGGCCTGTTCCAGGCCGGCGATCAGTCAGTTAAACGGAGCAAAATAGTCAACGGCGCGATAGCAGCGGCGAGCGAAAAATGCAGGAGACTTGGGTCGGTCTTGTGAAGGAGGGGGTTTGGGTCGAGTGGACTTTGTACCACTTGTTACTCTGTTATATTTGGATTAATAGTTGTACCGAGATTTGTTTTATAACATCTCAAAGAGGGTCTTAATGGGGTTAGCCGATAGCTGTAAAACGGCCAAAAAATTTAGCCGTTAGGCGTAAGAATTGGCAAATTTTAACCCATAGTCGTAAAAAAAAGTTAACCGTAAAAAAGTTTCTGGTGACCAAAATGGAATGATATCAACCTTTTGCCGTACAATGGCTAAATTATTCACCGTAAGCCGTAAAAACTATCACCCCATCGAGACCCTACTTAAATGGTAATCCTCGTGGTTCGATTCTTATTTGACAAGCGAGTGATAGAGCAGGAGAAAGAGTCTTTTCCCAACTCGAACTCATCAAGGGAGAACCGTTTAAGATGAACGACGACGCAAAAGATGTTATCGTGAAGCTCACTGATCTTCAAGACGGTTGGGAACTGGACAAGACTCCCGGTGAACAGGTATTGAGCAGATCTGAACTCGTAATGCAAACGGACCCTATGACTTGTTGATAACCGGTGGACATTGAAAATTATTACATGTCGCCTTCTTAGATTTTCCTTTAACTCTGGAATTCTGGAGGGCTTCCTCCCCCCTTCCCCCCACCCTCCACCCACAACAAATGCCTAATGCTACTAAACGTGTCATCTTTCGTACCATGACAATTCATTCTAACAAAAAATTGTTTCGGAATGTTTTCCCATGACGTCAGTTATAACATTATGTGCGTAGTTGGCCAAGGTGTTGGAGAGTGAGAAAGAATTCATATATCAACGAAACACTTCTATGCTTCACTTTTGTTTCCTTATATTTTTAAAATTAGTTTGCACACCAGGTAATTCGTTATATCCTCTCTTTGTAGAGATACGATTACGAAACCGCATATTGCAATGGATTCCGTGCAAAAGACGCGTGTGATTTTGCGGTTAAACCAACACGTCCAGGGGTGGACGAATTTTCCTGCAATGTTAAATTTAATCAGGAAGGCAGTCCCACGGAGCATTCAATTTATCTTTACCCATGCTTTACGCCACGACAGGTGAAGTACACTATCGTACACGACCCGGCTGTTCGAACGATGGATAATTCTATCCACTGAAGAAATCTCTATCCGGTGGATAGCACAGTACGTTTTGTTAACACTTATCCGCTGGATAGCGATTTATCCACATTGGATAGCGTTTTCCGCTCTTCGAATTTATAACTGGGCCCAGAAGTCATAAAAACTCGCGTAGCAATGGTCTTAAACTCGTGAGCCTCTAATAGCGTAATAGCGTTTGTGCCCTAGTCGTATGAAGTTTGTAACCCAGTCGTAAATAATTTTACTTGTTCTGTTTCTATACTATTAGTACCACAGTCGTACAAACTTCGCTCCCAATTCGTTTCCCAGTCGTGTAATAATCATCATCAAATCGCTGAACTTTCGTACTCCTATCGTATAACAATATACTGCAATTGCTCAGATGACTAGAGAGATTCACGGGCTCTGATTGGTCGAGGATTGCGTCATACCATAACGTTTTTGATATAAAGCAGAATATTTCGGATTTGACTGGTCGCAATTGGCTTATTGTCCAGCATCTTAGGCCTGTTAAACGCTTTCTGGCCAACGAACGTTGACACCATCACTATACATTGCCTCGTTTCATTCAGTTTTTGCTGCTGTCATGTGCAGGTTGCCAATGTCATGTGCAGGTATTTTGACGAGATAAGATAATTAAATAATTAATAATATACATGAAAAAATTTCTAAGTTCTGATTGGTTGAGATGAATGCAGTTTTCAGTTAATTCAGTGCAGAAGAGAGTTAATTCAGTGCAGAAGAGGGTTAATTCAGTTAATTCAAAGAAAGAAACAAACCAGACATTCTGATTGGTCAGAATGATTGGTCAATGTCAATGTCAAGGTCAATGTCACTTGCAGGGTTTGAATAAATTATTTTTGCACCTGATGCGCGCGCTTTTCTTCTGCGTAGTTATGAGAAGCTACCTCGTATTTTTTCATGTATATTATTAATACATAATCACATGATTTTCTCGTGCAATTTGGAATAAATAAGCACTTGTAAATTTTTTCAAAGACCACAAATTGCACTCGCCCTACGGGCTCATGCAATTTTGTTAGTCTTTGAAAATATTTACTCGTGCTTATTTTTTCCACTGATTGCACTCGAAATCATGTGATTACCTATACTTAGTCTTAAGCCATCGTACTATTGCTACACGACTTCGGTACGATTTCTTTAGATTGGCTTCATAAATATATATATATATATATCTTATTAGACAAATGAATAAAGGGGGTGAGTTTCTAAAGAAACTGTGGTGCTGCGTCGGTGGGGGCAACAAGGTAATTTGGTAATATCAGCTAAGTTGAAATTGTAAATCGGCCACCGTAAAGAGTTAAAAAGCTGACGTTTCGAGCGTTAGCCCTTCGTCAGAGCGAATGGAGGAATTGTGGGCTGTGTGTGGGTTTATATGCAGAAAGTGAAGCTACGCTATTGGTGGGAGCATGGCGACGAGAAAGACACGAATAAATTAGTAGAATGAAAAGCGTTCGTTGATACCTACTTAAGGGTATCATTGGGTTGGTCATTAGTTTGTAACGAACTTCTGACCAAAAAATTGTCTATGTTTTTGTCGCGTTTGAATGAAATGAGTGGAGGTTGCGAAAAGATAGTGCTAGTCTCTGGATCGTTTTGAAGTAATTTAAAGTTTTTAAGAATAATGGATTTCATTGAGTGGTTGTGAGGATGAAATGTGAGGGTAAATGGATTGCGGTCGGAATTTTCCTTCTGTGACGTTTGTAGTGTTGACTGTCGATCACTAAGTTGGGCATGGTGGTGACCCGCTTGAACGAAAGAAACAGGGTAACCACGTTTTTTCAAAAAACTGGCACATGGACTCTACTTTGTGAAAAAAATCAGAGTCATCACTACATAAACGACGAAGTCTTAGAAAGACTAAGACTTCGTCGTTTATGTAGTGATGATACTTTAACCTACCTAATCATTCTAAGCAACATATGGCCATCTGCGGTCTTTCCTTACATTTAGGTAGCTCGAAAAGCCGCAAAACTCTCGAACAAAAGTTTATCTTTCAAATCGGCAGTCTTAATCCTACAGGTATCAACGAACGCTTTTCATTCTACTAATTTACTCGTGTTTTTCTCGTCGCCATGCTCCCACCAGTAGCGTAGCTTCACTTTCTGCATATAAACCCACACACAGCCCACAATTCGTCTATTCGTTCTGACGAAGAGCTAACGCTCGAAACGTCAGCTTTTTAACTCTTTACGGTGGCCGATTTACAATTTCAACCGAGTTGATATTACCAAATTACCTTGTTACCGCCACCGACGCAGCACCACAGTTTCTTTAGAAACTTACCCTCTTTATTCATTTGTATATATATTAGTTGTGAAGCAAATACATAGACAGGTAAAAACGAGCGATATAATATCCCGACGTTTCGGCGACTTCATGACGCCATTATCAAGGGTACAAATGAAAATAAAATTAACAAATGCGAGTTCAAGAGTTACAAGTAATTTGCATAGGGGAGGTAGCTACACAAATACTTTAACACGGATAGAATCTGTTTGCACGTTCAAACTCGGTGTTAATTGTTTGATGTAAAGCATCTCGTTGACAAGACAATCGAATTTGTTCATGCACTTCTTGAGAACTTTGAAACAGCTAAGAAGGTCCTCAGGGACAGCACCTGCGTGGTCGTTGTCGTAGTGCTTGTGTACTGGAGATGACGTGCTCTTATGGCTATAAGAGCACGTCATCTTCAGTATGCTATAAGAGCACGTCATCTTCAGTATGCAAGCACTACGACAACGACCACGCAGGTGCTGTCCCTGAGGACCTTCTTAGCTGTTTCAAAGTTCTCAAGAAGTGCATGAACAAATTCGATTGTCGTGTCAATGAGATGCTTTACATCAAACAATTAACACTGAGTTTGAACGTGCAAACGGATTCTATCCGTGCTAAAGTATTTGTGTAGCTACCTCCCCTACGCAAATTAGTTGTAACTCTTGAACTCACATTTGTTAATTTTATTTTCATTTGTACCCTTGATAATGTCATCATGAAGTCGCCAAAACGTCGGGATATTATATCGCTTGTTTTTACCTGTCTATGTATTACTAAATCTTTCTTAATACGAACTACAATACCCAACAGAAATCAGCCAGGTTATAGACACTATTTTGTGTACTGTCACGTATAACTGTAAAATGAAACTTACGATTGAGTCAGTTCTTGGCCAAACAGTTTCACATAATCTGATTAAAAAGAAAATGCAAAAGGAATAAATTGGTGATTCTAAATGCACAATGAATTGTTTGAGCCCAGGGATAATTAACAAATGGTAACCATCTCAGTGTACACTATTGAGTTATGGCTGCAGTTGGGAGGTTGCTAAGTATAAAAGAAGGGTAAGAATCGCTTGAAGGCCACAGCCAAGAGCGACTCTAGGTCTTGAGTATCCATAACTCAATAGTGTACACTATGATTTTTTCCATTTGTTTTAAAACATTAAAGACAATTTCTTGTGAAACATTTGTTTACTTAAAAAAATTTGCTCATGTCAGCAGTGTATACCCATGGGCAAGCAGTAGACACTGAATTGACCAATCAGAGCACATGCTTTATGTGTTTATGTTATAAGAGGAAATAGTGTGCTATGATTGCATGTTCAAGTGAGAGCAATCCTGATGTTTTGTCACTTACTTCCTGTCAGGTTGTCAAAATGTCCATTACTAAGTTCCTTTCCAAGACTCTTTTGCACAACCCATCTTTGCCAATGATCAGATAAATTTGTACTTACTGATTTTATTCTGAACTTTGCATGTTGCCACCTTGGCATAGTATTTATGGGTACATTTCCATCTTGTTGTTGACCAGAAAGATTGGCTACCAACTCCACACAGAAAATGACATTCTGATGGGATTTTCAATTGAGTACAGCAGTTGGTGTTATCTATAAGAATATAGAATATGTCAAGAACTGACCTACGAACAAGAAAGATAAAACCTTACCAACAAGAAGAACACTTAATACGAGTGTAAGCAAACGCATGAAATCTATCTTGACAGATCAGTGGTTAAAGGCAGCCAAGGAGGTGCACGTTCAACGTCTTCCAGAAACGCAAGTTGCTCAAGATAGTCCCAAAATAAAGTTGATGGTGTTTTGTAATGTTCGGACCAGCCATATATGGACATACACAGGACAAAGGAAAAGCTGTCACTTGAATCACGGATGAAATGCGAGAGAAAACTGATCTCAGCTAACATTCTATTACTTTGTTTGTGCGCATTAACTTTTTCCGCTTACGTCGGCCCATATTTTCAGGAATAATGATAAACAATGGACTCAGAAATTTTTGAGAAGTATTTCAGTTGCACACTGCAGGGAGTTTATTTTGGCCGCCGTCCATTATTTCTTAAACAAAGTGATGTCACCTTGCAATGGGAGCATGATGGCTGGGGGAGGGGTGGGGGCAACTTTTTTTTTTTTTTTTTCTTTAAGACGGCTATGGAGTACAATTTTAAACAAATGATGCTGCAGCATCCCCTCCCTCCCAGGTGATTATAGCCAAAGGTCTTTGACACCGCTCAAATATGATTTTTTTTCAAACAAGCCCTTATCGAAGACGAGCGAACAAACAAAAAGTCCTAGAAACAATCTCAGTCTCATGTGAAAAGTGATGGAGTTAGATATTTTTTTCCGGTATTTTAGTGAAGTGGATGCTTGATACTGAAATCATTGCAGTAAGCTTAAATTTAAAACAGACTTCAGACGCCTCTCCCAACCTAAAAAAATAAAGGGCCAAAAAGAAAAAAAAAAAAGGTGTCACACGAGGAATGCGTTAGTACGCGTTTCAAAATACCACTACATGTAATAATCTTCGCCAGATTACAGCCAATCGCTATGGCAATATACTGTGAAAAGAATACGAAAATGAAAACGTTTGGGAAAAACCCGAATACTTAAGGATTAAATTTGAGAAGGGTCTACTAAATTCAAGAAAGCGTCACTGCTCGTCGTGCAATCTCTACGATGGTGTATGAGGTGCTTTTTTTCGCTTTCACGATTCTAGGAATCAACACAAGCAGTGTAAGTAATCCCTGACATCTCTTCATTGTAAATGTTGTTTGATGTGTATATTAGGACTGTTTGTGACACCAGTAAGAACTGCATAATTTATATTTATAGCGGGCGCTTTCAAGGACAGAATCGCCATAACTGTTCTGGATATCTGACCTTAATTGTCCACAAGCTCCAATTATTTCGTTTGGATTAGGAATCAAACTGACAAGACCACAAACAAACTTAATTTTTTAAGGACGGTATCGGAACCACAGAAACTTATTTACATGCTTTGTAGGAGTAAATCTTTCCATTCCAATCGATTGATTCCGACAAGCTTAAAATTAAAATGGATTCTTCGGTGTCATGTCACTAGGATAGCAATTTTGCCCGTTTGGCACGTGTGAAAATGACCACAGCGGTTAACAAAATCGAAGAGAAATGTTCTTCAACTACCGCGGTGGCGCGCCACAAGTCACGCGATAAGCACATGCTCAATGACGCTGGCAAATCGTTTACACAAAATATAACTGATTCCTTTTACTGTGGCTAATACTTAAAAAGTTGCTACCCTAATTAAGACATTTTCAAAAACGTTTTGAATTTTTGCATTTGTCAACAAGAAAGTTTTTATTATTCTTAGATGAGTAGGCACTTTTAAAATAGAAATCGAAGGAGAAGACAAGGGGTCATTGCTCGACAACAACTTCCTGAATTTCTTAGTAATAAGCATCGCAAGCTAGTGACGATTTCCACGAAAGATCTTCGCCATCTATAAGCAAACGTATATTCTATGAAGTTTAAGTATGACTACTGTGGTAATCACCCGATAAAAACCGTGATTAACTGAACAAATGATCTAAGCCAGGATAAGCTAGCAAATAAAAGCGACATCTTTGATACCTGAAGCAAGCGGAAGGGCAAATATCACGTTATTGTTTCCGACTGTTTTGACCAGACGCTCGGTACTTGCGCCCTCTAGCTGTTGCAATATGTTATCTGCAACTGCTTTAGCTAACAATGATAGTGCTTCAAAATTAAACTGACTTTATTCATCTCTAAGGAAAGTTGTTATTATTTAGTATAAAGAGTGGGATCGTATTTCCTGAGTGCAATTATGCGAAGTTTAAATATTGTTATCCATTTTAAATCATTTTCTAATGGATAAGAATCGATACAACAATCCAAGCTACCAACAGAATTCAAAACTGTTGTTTTCCTTTTCGATCCCAGAAGCCAGCTAAGCAGGCATAAACATTGAGGCGCCTCTCGTACCCCACCCCCTCCCCCTTAATGAGCCCTTTTTGTTTCCTTTTTTTGTTTTGTTTTGTTTTTTTTTTTTCAAGGAAAAAAGTTTAATCCGATAAAACTGGTTTCTTTGTTATTGTTCCCTTCTATCTTCTTACAGTCGCTGAGCGGTAGTAATTCCCAGCTGTCCAGTCCATCCTGCAAGAAATGCCCAGCAGGATCTTTCACACTCTGCTCTCAATATGGAGAGTCACGGTGTGAAAAGTGCCCGGATGGAACATACTCTGATAAGCCTTCTCGCCGAGGAACATGCAAGCGCTGCGCCAGATGTGCTTACAATGAATTCGAGTCCCATCCTTGTAATTCAACGTCGAATACCGTTTGTGTGAAATGCAGAAAATGTCCTTTAGGCTTCGGCGTGTTCAGGCCTTGTGAAAAGAGGAGAGACACTGATTGCGTGAAGTGCCCCGTTTCCGAGGGCTGGTTTAGCGATTACCTAAAAAATGATTGTGGATTTAAAGGTAACAGTTAAAGTTCTTTTCAAAATCAGAACGACTTTTTGGTTCTATTTTGTTGTCAAGTGTTACATAAACGGTAACCAAGAGATCAGGGGCCCGTTTGTTGAAAGTCCTGGTAACTTAACGGGCCCGTAAAGCTGTTCTGTTTCCATTCAAGAAGGGGATTTCAAAAGTTTTACCAGCTAAAGAAACAAAAAGGACTGGTTTGGGAGCCAGAACCTGCTCTCCTATCCTTTAAATTTTGATTTTAAAACATAACTTCGGGCCCGTTGAGTTACCGGGACTTTCGAGAACGGGCCCCTTGAAAAAGTATTCGCTTCGCCCTCAAAGGTGTTGTCGTTTGTGGGATGTAACGAAAGCATTTATCAGTTCGAAGTCTCAACTAACTTCCCTCTCCTTCCCGAGCCTGATTGTGTACAAATGCTGTACCAAGATCAGCGGCTGTGACTTTCTACACATTGATCAAGCTACAAAAACCTACAGACCTTGTTCGCTCGCCAAAGTGATTTCTTTTCTTTTAAATACCTTCGTAGGTGTATTATGCTGGAGGGACTTCACATTTCAGGTTCAACTCCCTATCCCAGCCAGGCAAGGTTCAAATTCCCCACCCCCACGGGCACGGACGACAGTTAAATGCCTATGGGTTACCCAGGGGAAGTTAAAACTTCGAACTGATCGTTACCCAGTAAGGGTGTTATGTTGTGTCTTTCTCCGAGAGGTGTCCACCAGCATGCAGAGAAGGATCGACTATATCAAGTAACAAAGAATCGGTAAATAAACTCTTTGTTGCACGATTCTTCAGACACACGTGAAAAGTTGGAATGCTAAAATATTAATTTTTAAGTTGTAAAGCATTAGGACACTTCTTAGGTATTTGAATGTTTGACATTGTGGAGTTTGGGTAAGGCAAATTGAGGCATGAGACTTGCTACACGCCAATTGTGTCTTTTAATGCTTTTCCTTTTCCTATTAGCTGGTTATGATGTTGGCATCGATAACAAGGTAAAAGAAAAGCCTAAAGACCCTTTTGTAGTTATAAAAGAGGAGATAAACCCCTGGGAAAATGGCAGAAAGAACCCCAAGACTCAGCATAAACTCGCGTTTGTCGAGAAACATGTCAACGCTAGCATCTTTGTATCCGCAATACTCTCTCTGAATCCAACACCTTCGAGCGTATTCTTCGCAGCAAAGTCCACTGGTACAGTAGACCAAGGTACAGTTTTGGTCAGTTCTGCTATTCATAGCTCACCATCGTCTTCACGGAGCGTCAAGAATTCAATTACTCCCCCCGCGGGAGAAATCATGGGCCCTGTGCTCCAAACCGATATTCCTTCCAAACGGCGACCTCCATCACGCCCGACAGAAAAATCCGATTCCCCCTTTGAAACATCAACAAATTTTGGAGTACAAGGAGATGATGGGAACAGTCCTAGTCGCACACCGCGAAACATTCGTCAGAACAGGACAGATGCAACGACAATGGGTGTAACATCGCCCGTTTCACCTTCGGAGCGCGTCAAGACCGGGTACATCAACAACCACGGAATGGATGACGAACATAGCTCAAAATCCTATCACCATCATAGTATCAGGTGGAAGATGGGTAAGGTTAAGCTGACTTTGTCCTCCTCAGTTTTTTCCGTGTAAATATCTAGCTGCTGTGACTACCATTATCCCCTCCTTAGCTCCCCCTGACATATCCAGGAGGAGGGTCCGGGGGTTTCTGATCTCCACCCCATCAGACATGTTTGGGTATTTTTACTACTTGTTCGACGACAAAATTATCGCAACGACGGGATCGTAAGTTACTATTCAACACGAAGTATTAGAAAATAATGACGCCTAAATGAGTTTCCTATTCCTTTTCAGTCTATAGGACCCAATGGTTACAAAAAAAATTTGTTTTCTGAATCAAAGCTAGCACCTCCCTCCTAACAAAAATTCCTGGATCCGCCCCAGGGTGGTTGGATGACGTTGTCTCCCGAGTCTCTAAGGGAGGCACTAAGGCGTGGGGGAGGGGGGAGGGGGGTTATCGATTTTCTTCCTGGCTTCAGTTGACGGTGATGAAAGTTCACAAAGAAGTTCTTTGCGCATTTCTTCAGATGCTCGAAGGGGAAGTGAAAAGCTGGTCGGAAATTTTGCTTAGGAAACCAGATACACTGGGATAAAAAAAAAAACGACTAATGTTAAGAACATTTGCGCGCTTTTTTGAGCATACAGTTATGCCGAACGTTAAGTTTGCTATCTCGACCTTGTCTTGGGATATTTCAATATCTCTGATAATTTAGGCTATTTTTGACGGTCTTTTTCGGTTTTTGTTTTTTTGGATACTGACACAGCAACATTGGTGGTCACCAGCAAAAAGGGACATGTAGAAGTGGACATCCCCCTTCCAACAGAGGAAGTCCGGGCGTCAGACTCTAAACCTGACGGAGGTGTGCTTCAATATTCTCGACACTCGCTTTGGATAGTAGCAGCATTGGTTTCCGTTGCCGGTCTTGCGATGATAATTTTATTCCTCAAGCGATGGAAGCATCCAAAGAAAACCAAAGGTAAAAGGTCTGGATGTCTTGTAGCAGACTGTGCACAATATATTTCACCCGGCTGAGGAATTTAGTTACTTATTGAATAAATCCCTTCGGGTGGCTTGCATGTCGGCTGATAATGTGCACGGCTGAGAAATGAGACGAGGCTTCGAAGGCGAATATGAAATTTTAAGGACAATCTCGTAGCTAAAGACATTATCAGCCGAAAATCCAGCCAGCTTGAAGGGATTTCTTCATTTTTTATTTACAGCAAATTATGTTGTGCATGCGCATGAACTTTTGTGTGCAATGGATAAAAAGACATCCGAAACTGAAGTCAAAAGTAATCATTTTTAATGATAATAATTGCAAAAACCTAATATACTTCCAAATGATTCTAAGGGGCTAATGAAGGACCCTTTCACCCCTGAGATTTCCACTCATACCCTCTCCTATTGCTCCAGGATATGCTAAAGACGTAAGGCATGGTAATGAGTAGATTGTGCTCGAGTATGGAAAAGTTTACTTATATTTAAGGAAGTTGTCGTTAAATATATGAATAAAAATTTTGTTTATGGATGTAGTTTTGATGTATTTTAGTTAATATCTATAAATCTTTCCGCCACAAACGCAGCACAGTTAAGTCTCTTTGCCTGCAGAGTGTTCCTTCAATTGTCCTCGTCCAAACGTTGACTGTAGACGCCCTCCACGCTGTGGGCAATCGTCGGAGTGTTGTAATAGGGCTTCTATGTCAAGCGCTTCAGGAGTTTACACGGAACAGGTATCGTGATCGTGGGTTCGCCCTCAATATTGCCCTTCCTTACCTTTGTTGGCATTTCATTGCGGTAATTTTCAAAACTTAGCCTTCGCTTATCTAACTGATAGACCGAGGCCTGCACAAGATCAAAGTACACCGAGGAAGATGAAACAGAAGATACTTTACCAACTTCCAACCCAATTCAGTACATTTTGCCAAGCTCTGAAAGTAATCTTGTGGTCGCAGATGTTCATCACTCCTTGCAATTTGATGAGCCTGGCACTAGGTAGGTGGGGAAGCGAGTGCTGATTCAGTTCATTTTATTTTTTGTTTTAGTTTTTGTTTTGTTTTTTTTCTGGGGCACATAATTGAATCGATAAAGGAGTGAAGTGGACTTGGCTTCTCGTTTATCCTTAGATTCTGACGACTTGCTACAATATATGATGAAAGCTACTACTTTGCTATAGCTAACGCTAGAAATGTTTTGGAATCTCTTGCTGGTGGCAATTCTACATCATAAACTCAATTGATAAAACCAAATTATCTCGCAATACCCCCACAGGCGCAGCACTATAGTTTCTTTAGAAATTTACTCCTTTGTTTCCTTTGTAGGTACAGTTTTACCCTAGGTTGTCTCGTCGTTGAGGTTGATTTAAACAGATAGTCTCCTCATAATAGGTCCAAATCACAGTTTCCACCATATTACCAAATAAAAATCGATCCCTTTACCCACAGGTCGCCTAGATACATAACGGAAGCACAGGCCAAGTTCGACAGCTCTGGTGGAAAGCTTTCCGCGCCGGACTCTGATGTAGTTATCACTGTAGGGAGTGGAGCTGTTCCCGAGGGAAGAGAACAGCCCTTTTTCTTTCGCGTGCCCAAGTATGATTCTACCCTGTTGCAGGATATCTCGGAAATGCCCGAAGGAAGACTAATTTCCCCCGTTATCGAGTGTGGACCTCACGGCCTAACCTTGCTCAAGCCGGTGGAAATCACTGTTCCACATGATCTGTGCTTGGACGAGGTCAGGAAAGACTGGATAAGGGTTTACAGATGTGAGCCATCCTCTCAAGGTAACTATAAATCGCCATGCAAAAGCACTTTTCATCAAAAGTGCTTTTATGCGCACATGTATTGTATTGTAATCTTTATTTAGACACGATCAATTCATCAGCCTATAAAAATACCTATCACATACGCTAAGATATTTAAAATTAAAACTACACACTATAACACTAAAGCTGTTTTCCGTGAATGCCGTGTGTTAGACTTTAAAAATGTCATTGATCTTACGTTTAAATAACCCCAGAGACTCTGTGTTCCTTATATCGCGTGGTAAACTGTTCCATAATGTGGCGCCATTGTAGCTAAAGCTTTTTCTGTAATAATTAGTGCGCGGTAGTGGAACATTAAGCTTATTTTTCGAGTCCCTGAGGTCATAAGCAGAGTCACGCCACGTAAACTTTGAATATAGATACCTTGGAGCTAGCCCGTGCAGACATCTAAACATCATTAGTATGATCCTTTCTCATGGGCAGTCAATTTTCTACAACCCATCCACCCCTTTTTATGCTCCGTTGGCGACGAATGTCCCCCTCCTCCCTCTGAGAACCATGAGATACCCCTCAAATCTTTCGCTTCCCCCCCCCGCCCCTCCACCACAAATAATGACTGGTCCCTAAAGACATTGTCTCATGAATCATTTTCAAGGGCCGCTAAAGTGGGAGAAAGTTCCTCCAGCATCAGAAAAAAATTGCCGATCCAAAGCATGGTTTACGGTAAAGAAGAACTCTATTCAAATCAAGACAACAACATTTTCCATATGGAGCGTTTTTGCTTGTGGCGGAACGAAGAGGAAAAGAGGGAGAGTGTACTACAGCAAACATGACTCAAGAAGCGAACACATTTACCTACGCTTCTACATTTACAGTGACAATGAAGATTCAAAGAAGGTATGTCGTAAACCGAGTGGTCAGAAAAATGCTCAGTAGCATAATTAACTCAGAGGGCGGATCTAGGGGAACGGTGCAGGGGCGTTTACCCTCCCCCCTCCCCAGTTGCGTTACTTATTAGGAAATAATGCTTTGCAGTGAGAAATTCATAACCCCTTTAAAAATCGACATCTGAGGCATCCATCTACCATATTTCCAGTGTTTTCAGAATTGTCGGAAAACTCTTTGTGGCTAGCCTGTTCCAGGCCGGTGATCAGTTGGTAAAACGGAATAAAATAGTCAACGGCGCGACAGCAGCGGCGAGCGAAAAATGCAGGAGACCTGGGTCGGGTCGTGTGAAGGAGGGAAACTTGGGTTGAGTGCACTTTGTACTACTTGTTACTCTGTTATATTTGGATTAATACTTGTGTTGAGATTTGTTTTGTAACATCTTAAAGAGGGTCTCAATGGGTTTAGCCGATAGCTGTAAAATGGCCCAAAAAATTAGCCTTTAGGAGTAAGAACTGACAAATATTAACTGGTGACAAAAATGGATGATATCAACATTCAGCCGTAAAATGGCTAAAATATTCACCATAAGCCGTAATTAAAGCCATCACCCCATCGAGACCCTCCCTAAATGGTAATCCATGTGGTTCGATTCTTATTTGACAAGCGAGTGAAAGAACAGGAGAAAGAGTCTTTTCCCAACTCGAAACCATCAAGGGAGAAACCGTTTAAGATGAACGACGACGAAAAAGATGTTATCGTGAAGCTCACTGATCTTCAAGACGGTTGGGAACTGGACAAGACTCCCAGTGAACAGGTATTGAGCAGATAATAATAATAATAATAATAATAATAATAATAATAATAATAATGGCTAAAATATCTGAACATGTAATGCAAACGAACCCTGTGATATAACCGCTGGACATTGAAAATTATTGCATGTCGCCTTCTTAGATTTTCTTTTAACTCTTGAATTCCCCCCCCCCCCCCACCCGCTTCACCCACAACAAATGCCTAATGCTGCTTAACGTGTCATCTTTCGTACAATTCATCGTAACCAAAAATTGCTGCGAAATGTTTTCCCATGACCTCAGTTATAAAATTATGCGCGTAGTTGGCCAAGGTGTTGGAGAGTGAGAAAGAATAGACCCTTTCAAGGTTAACGCCGCCATTTTGCCGGGGGTGCTAAACTGCTGGAGCGAGCGCAAAATGTACAGTGAATGTATGGAAAAAGTCTGGAGATTGATGCTCGATAATTTGAGGAAGGTTGACATTCTGCAATTTCTATGAATTACGAAGTAAAGATTCCTAGAAAAAGATGTTGCCGATTAAATGTGAAGGGTTCAGGCTCGCTGTGAAGTGAGAAATCTTATTTTTAGTTTTTCATACAAATGCTTTTAAATTTTCCCGGAAACGGCGGTTTGATTTTAGAGACAAATACATGGAAAATGAAAATCTTAATTTGCAGCTTTTTTCGCGAGATTTCATTTCTAAAATTTGATCGGTAAACTGGTAGGTCTGGTATGTTTAGTTTGTAATTCATAGAAATTGCGCGATGTCAACCTTCCTAAAATTATCGAGCATCATTTTCTCAACTTTTCCGATACATTCACTGTACATTTTGCGTTCGCCCCAGCAGTTTTGCACCCCCGGCAAAATGGCGGCGTTAACCTTGAAAGGGTCTATTGATGTATCAAAGAAACACTTGGATGCTTCACTTTTCTTTCCTTCTACTAAGTAGTTTGCATACCAGGTAATTCGTTATATCCTCTCTTTGTAGAGATACGACTACGAAACCGCTTATCGTAATGGATTCCGTGCAAAAGACGCATGTGATTTTGCGGTTAAACCAGTACGTCCAGGCTTGGAAGAATTTTCCTGCTATGTTAGATTTAAACAGGAAGGCAGTGCCACGGAGTATTCAATTTATCTTTACCCATGCTTTACACCAAGACAGGTTAAGTACATTATCGTACAGGTCCCGGCTGTTCGAAGGATGGATAACTCTATCCACTAGAGAAATCTCTATCCGGTGGATAGCACAGTACGTTTTGTTAACACTTATCCGTTGGATAGCGATTTATCCATATGGGATAACTTTTTCCGCCCTTCGAATAACTGGGCCCAGAGGTCATAAAACAATCGCGTAGTAATGGTCTTACATTCGTGAACCTCTAGTAGCGTTTGTGCCCAAGTCCATGAAGTTTGTAACCCAGTCGTAAACCATTTTACTAGTTCTGTTTCTATATTATTAGTACCACAGTCCACAAAATTTGCTCCCAATTCGTTTCCCAGTCCTGCAATAATCATCTTCAAATCGCAGAACATTCGTACTCCTATCGTATAACAATGACCAGAGAGATTCACGGGCTCTGATTGGTCGAGGATTGCGTCATATCTCACTTTGATCATCCTGCATCGGAACGTTTTCGAAGTAACGCAAAATATCTCGGAGTTGACTGGTTTGGCATCTTAGGCCTGTTAAACGCTTTCTGGCCAACGAATGTTGACACAATCACTACACATTACCTCGTTTCATTCAGTTTTTGCTACTGTCATGTGCAGGTTGCTAATTTCATGTGCAGGTATTTTGACTCGCCCTAAGGGCTCGCCAAAATACGGCACAACTCGTAAAAATACTCAGCCACACTACCCAACAAAACGTCTAATAAGATATATAGATTTTTAAGCAAACCTAAAGGAATCGTACCGAAGTCGTGTAGCAATAGTACGATGGCTTAGGACTTAATTATGAGTCAATTTCTCTCCGAGGCTATTTTTTTATTTTGCCTATTACTCAATCCGCAGACTGGTCGAAAGATTATTTTCGCAAGTTCTGGGAGTGACTCACCTACCAACGGAGGTGAGTTGGCGGATTCAGTTTCGATTATAATACCAGAGGAGAACGAGATCAATGGAAGCCAAGAAACGACAACTTCATTGGGTTAGTAACATCGATTGGTTTTCACAATATGGCAATTTTCAATTGAGGGGATTACATTGATTTTCCTTTAATACGCTCCTTGATTGGCCTAGACAGTTCACGCCACGTTTTCAGCCAATCAGATGCAAGATTTGAAATCAGTCGCTCCGCGTTTTCCCGCGCTTTATGCAGTTAGCTGGACTTTAGTTGAGTTCTCATTGCCGGGCTCTTACAGGTATTTTTCTTTCTTCTGATTTGTCACTCTGATTACTATGATTAAACGAAATTCAGAGGAAAAGAGCTCTCACAATGAGCAAAAAAAAAAAAAAAAAAAAAATAGTGTAAGAGATGATTAAGCTGATGACTGTGTTGTAGCGAATTTTTAATATTCTTTAATTCTCGCATATAAGTCTTATACTATTAGCGCCCGTTATTTTACGCTTATTCTTTTCGTCAGTATTTCGCGTACCATTCATGCATCATTATGCTGGCACTGTATGTAAATCACGCCGCCCTTTCTATATCATGTTTTACGCCCCTTTCCGTGGGCTTTATTTTTCGCTTCGATGTAAACCTTTTTCCTACGATCGCGAGTGATACGCGTTTTGTATATTCCCTCAGCATTTGGTAAGATTTTGTCTCGTAGGTCTCTGTACACGTATTTACTTTTCTCTTCTTATTTGTCAATATATTTTTGTAAAGGTTGTTTTTCTATTTCCTAAGAATTACTTCCTCTCGAAATGCATGTGAAAAGAGCTAGAATATCGAATGCTGAGCAAATGTGTTTAGTTGAAGCGGACCCTTGCCTCTGCATACAACACTTTTCATGTGTGCCTAAGACTTTTTAAACTCATTAGTTATTCATGCAGTCAAAAGCCCATAAATAACCTCCATTTGGGTCACATGGATGAATCTTGATACCCAATGAAACACCAGATGAAACACTACCAGGTTTTCATCTGAGATGAAACATGTTTTTCATCTGAGATCAAACATTTGCATTTTAATGAGATTTTTATTGGGTCCGTAAATAGTTTTCGCAGGATATCTCTCACCGGTCTTCTTGGCCACTTCCATAATGAATTTGCTTAACCAGTAATTTAGACTCAACGCGTCCATTTCTTCGATACCTGTAGAGAGCGTCGCGACCTTATGTAAGTCATAGTCCTTGAAAAGGCCTCCTGGATCTAAAACGGGCACTTTTATCGTCCGAGCAAATTGCAATTCACCAAAGATTGACAGGGCCCACTTGTTCTTATACTTTGTTGAAGAGGGAAGAGCTTTCTCCACTAACTCTCCTTCTTCGCAAAAGGTTTTCGGCTCTCTAAACCTTACAAACAACGCCCCTTCTTCACTCATGGTCGGACGCCAACTACACAACAACAATTCATCATGCATGTAAACGTGTTTTTTCGGTGAAGGGCAAAAATGTAACACTGCATAATTTATCATTGTTTGATTTGAGAAAACATGTCACTACATAATTCCTTATTGTTTCATCTGTTTCGAGGTGTTTGGAACCCGTGATGAAGCACGAAGCCCGAGTTTTTGACATATTACATGAAAACTCTCAGTTCAGTCATATTAAACAGGAGTGGTCTTCTTGGAAGGACTATAAATGTCTCTCTCGTGTTTCTAAATGTTTTGAGGATGATTTTCGAACAAAATTTACTTCTAGATCGTATTCCTGGGATCTACGTAAACGGGAACTCGACTGATATAACATCAATTAGATAGCAATAATCTTTGCCGGGAATAATGTTTAGGAGCGATGTTCAATCTCTTCGCTCGATCAATTCCCTCACCAAAACCTAACGAGAACAGTTAGAGTGCATTTTATTTTTTGTATCGAGAAACCAAAACCAAAGTAATCTTCACTAACAGTCAGAAATCAGGTTAGTATCTCAAGGAGCCAATGAGAACTCAAAGTAAAAACCAGCAAACTGCCTAAAGCGCGGGAAAACGAGACAAGTTGGGATTGATTCAAGTTTTAAATCTGATTGGTCGAGAAGGTGGCACGAACTTTCTGAACCAATCAAAGAATGAAGGAAAACAAGCCAAAGACACTCAATTGTAAATTTCTTTCGAGGACTGCAGCTTAGTTGAGGGGATTATAGTCTCATGGGAGGATTGACGTGACTTGATGATACAGTGAAAGCTCCACTTTCTCCGCCACTAATGTGGGTGAATAAGTGAAGAAATTACCTGAGCATTTTCCTGAGAAATGCGATACTGTTGTCTGATAAATTGCTTTAACTTTTTTTGTAGCTGATTCCCAGACCAATCAAACAGAATATTTCAGCCACGATATCGCCTCGTTAGGCAGTGACAGACAACCAGTAACAGAAGAACATTTCAACTGTATACGCGGGGAAATCGGTTTGAAATGGAAGGATGTTCTGCGGAAACTGGGTCTCAGTGAGCCGGAAATCGAAAATGTGTGCGTGAATCATAGGGAATATGGGGTGGAAGAGATGTTTTACCAAAGTCTACTGAAGTGGAAAAAACATTTAGGCGGGGAAGCTACTACCGAAAAACTGTGTGATGTTCTTCGTGAGGTACGCTGCACGGGAGCCTTGAAAAAGTTAAGAGGAGGTATGGTCGCTAAAATATTATTGTATTTCAATTATCATCTTTATTCCAGGTTCGATTGCATTTGGAATAAAATAAGAATTTTTAATTGACTGACATAGATACTCCGGGATTGCAACGGTATTGCAGTGTTGTAGCTTACACTGTTCCGTGATTGGTTCAACAACCCTGCACCGTCTATTTTTCCAACTATTCATAAGTTCAAAACTACTAGTGGCGATTTGGCTGCTTGTGTATTCCTGCGTTTGAAGCCAATCACTTCACTTGGAGTGAAGAGAATACTTAATTTACCCTTGGATTTTAAATCCCTTTAGTCGGCTAATTTGATCCAATATTTCCCTCCAACTACGATGGGATAATGTAGAAGGACTCGGCCATAACACCAGCAACCTTTCTCGTTACGCGTATTTCTGCTGTATTGCTTTTGGCTTTATGACAATTAATGAAAATAGTAGACCACGAGCATTTCCTCCTTTCTCGGCGAAGTCCGTTGCGCAGGTCAAAGCAAATCATCGGGAAAAAAATGATGCTAAAAGAGTAAGGTGTAAGGAGTAAAGGAGAGGGGCAAGAAAAAAAAAAACAATAAGAGCAAATAAATGGACTTCATCTTTTCGTTGCGTAAATTTTAAATCAACTTTCTGTCCTCTTAAGTTGTAGAGTGTGATGCTGCTGCTCCAGTTCAAAAAAGCGCCGCAAGTCCTTGGACCACAGTTTGAAGAGTCCACAATTCCAGTACATGTTGGCTCAGAACGAGCAGGTTTTCCACATGTATAACAGACATTTGCCGGAGGGAAATACCTTTTATGCCGGCTCAGTTGCCCAATTAAAACATCAATTCCCCTCGAATTTTGTTAGTAAATCCTCTAGCGACTTGGCTTCTATTATTACCGAAACAGGTTGACTGTTTTTTTTCGGAGACGCGCGAAACAGTTGCCACTGCAGAGAAACATATTCGAATTAAGCCCACGTGATCTATCTCTTACGCCTCAAACATAAGCACACGTGATCGCATTCCTTCACATTTCTGAGAATCAAACGATGGCGAGCTTTTCTATGAACAATCAAGGAAGGTCTTATATCCGTGGTAAAAGCGTAGACGATAGCGATAATCGATTCGATTTTAGCTGAAAAGAAATATTATAGAACACTTTTAGCTGGATCATGTATAACTAAGCGAAAGCAGATAAACGACGACAAACAGCAAAATCGCGGGCAAAGAAATGTGAAGGAATGTTATTACGTGCGTATGCCTTTTGTGCTACCACCTTTTAAGTCACGTCTACCTGTTTCGGTAGTAAATGCAAGACGAATGCTCGGTCAGCGAAATGGCCATAAATTTGTTGGAATTGAACTGTGGGAGCCTTCTCAGTTGATAGCTTTACTATTCATACACCTAAGGAAGTTCGTAATTTATTTTAAGTTATAAGCGTTTGTTTAGGACTTTCCCTCTCAGCGTCAAGCTTCTCCTTGTAATATATCTTTTAGTTTTTTTCAACGCGAAAAGGCTATCGGGAACGTACACGTGATCACCAATAAAAAGAGATTCTTGTTTCATTGCGAATTTACATAGTAAAAAGAGGAGGGTATAAATTATTTTTTTTAACGAAAAGAACTGTTTATTTTGATAGAAACATAATTAAAATTGATTCCAGATGTAAATAACATATTTTGGCCTTTAGAACAGAGCAGGACACGTTTTCTTTATTAAAAAAAATTAATAATAGCATAGTAATAAAAACACAGTAATAAAAATATTTCAACAGGGAGCCCACATCACAAGTAGGGTTTTCAGTGGGCCCTGTATAAAATCAATTACAGAAATAATAAAAATGCCAAAAAAGTGAAAAATGAAAAGTTTTAACAGAGACCGAAGTAGTTGAAAATTAAAGAAATTAGCATATCGATTAAAATGTCAGAAATGCAGAAATGATGTTCAAATCATTAGCGTTTTGAAACATAAAACAGTTTTGTCCCCAGGAGCGACGTCACGGGGGGCTTACAAATGTTATTTCTACCTCGAGTGTTGTACAGTAATCATGAATGTTTTTAAAATTATGAAATTGAAAATATCAGTGAATTAAACTGTTTAAAACAATAAATAATAAAACAATATCAATCTAAGAAATCTCCTTTTCGTCTAGTTATCCCACGCAGCCGAGCTGATCGAATGCCCCATTTATAGCAGAAGAATTTTTTGGTATATTGAGTACGATTTTGGCAGCTAAATTTTGTAGCATGAAGAATTTCTTCCTAAGAGTCATGTTAGTTTTAAGAGTTCCAGCAAGCGCAAGACATTTTAACTAACATTTATTATAATTGTATATGTAAATTAGTTCCCTTTTAAGTTTGATTTTATTGTATAGTTCTATTACATGATATGTACACCTTTGCAATTCAGCTTCCAGCTGCTATTTAGGTATTCTTAATAAACGTCTATCTAACTATCTATCTATCTAGCTATCCATCTAGTTTGAATCTCCCCATGTGATAACCACACTGTATAACTAAGGTATGTTTTAACAAAATGCTCTGTATGTCTATTGAGAAAAACATTCTTTTCTTTGTAGAAAGCCAAACCTTTGCAAAACCTTGTTACGGAGCTGAATATTCTAAGTGGTCTAACCGAGTCAGATTCTCCGTGACGATTACTCCCTGATACGAATTAACTCGACCCAAAATTCTTTCATTGATTGTCAAGATCACTTTGCTGAAATAAATAATGTTTTTCGGACCACCCATGGGCATTACAGTTAGATTTCGAAGCATTAAGTGTCAGTTTATGGTCAAACAGCCACCGTAATAGTCTCATTAGCAAAGTCGGTCTGCCATTTAAAAGCTTGAGAGCAGTGTAAGGCTGTATCATCAGCACATAAGGTGAGAATGCCATTCTCAAGGTTGTTGGGCAGATCATTGATGTAAATGGTTAACAGGTAAGTCCCTAAAATTGACCCTTGAGGTACAACTCTCGACCTTTTTCTAGCAGAAGACGAAGCCAGTCAACAACTGCCTGTGTCCTGATGCTGTGGTCTATCCTTTGCAATTATCTGTTCTGTCTGGGTCGGTTGGGAAGGGAAATACTTGAAGATATATATTAAAAATATTAACTGATAAAGCCAACCTAACAATCCAAAGAAGAAACAGAGCAGACGGAGACAAAGTATTCACTTTTTTTCACGTCACAGAAATTACCGACATACGCCACAGAGATAAGAAAACAGATCGAAAAAAAAAAAAGAAAAAGAAAAGAAAACTTTAGAGAATAGATTAAAATTAGACCAAGTGCTATAAGTGTTGGTTTAGAACTACTGCGATGTCTAATATTGCTTATTCTGGTGATCTCCTAATGTAGATTTGGAGGCTACTGTTTCACAGGCTCATCAAAACTCTTTCTCCGGCATTTCAATGTACTTCCTCTCGTGAAGATAGATATGTTTCTATGAAAGCAACTGACCATAATTCATGGAAGGTCGTAAAATCTCATTGGTTATTACCAAGACAACTGGAAATAGTAATATTTTGTATTTGGGACTTTCAGCTTTTAGCGCATCTATTGAAAGAAAAGAACTTTACAATAGCACATCCATTAAGATGGTGCATTGCTTGTCTTATTAAAATTCACCGCTAAAAGTAATATGGACATATTATTTTTAGCGAGGCTTTTAATTTATGACAATCATAAGTAACCAGAGATCAGAACTTTGAAACCTATATTGACAAACTTCACCGGACCAGTGGACGTTAATACTTAAACGGGAAGGTAAGTTTAATAGTACACATAGAAGTAACAATACACTATAGCCACTGAAAATGAATTTCAGTAGATCTATCTTTCCTAAGACAAATCAAACTTATGATTGGATTAACGACAATTTCCTTCAAACAGGAAATATCATTGGAGACAATCAACAATTAATGTTTGTAGGACTTACGAAAATGGAGGAAGCTCCGCATGATTCTTCTGTGTCTCTTAAACTCAACCAATTATTTCATCTCTGTTTCAATCGAGAGAGAACACCCTGAAAGCTTTGAAAGAAAAGCTATCTGAATGGACTCGACCCCAACCTTCTATCTGACAATTTGCCAGTCTCCTTTATCCTCAGAGAGCAGATGATAACTCGAGCAGCTATGGAAAACACAGCCGGCGGCAATCTGACTCCCTCGCCAAAAGCACTTAGTGAAGATGACAAAGTTCTTGTCAGGGACACGTGGAGGGAAGCGGCAAAACCAGAGGTCCAAGCAGGACAGAAACTATTCAAGAGGTGAGTATTGCGCCGGCTTTGAAGCAGTTGTAGGAAACGTTCAGTCGGTTGATGCATTTGCATTTTGAAAAATCAGAGCCGCGCGTTTCAAGTTTATTATCAGCAATCTGCGTCAATCTTTTTTTTATCTTAAAGCCCACGTCCTACCCTGCGCTTCACTCTTTCCAATTCAATACTATTCCATCCTACTAAAACTGATACTTCGTCTTCTCCTCCATCTAGAGGGTAATTTTTCAAGGACCATCAAACGAATCAGATTGTTGTGACGTATCGAATTTTCATTTTCTTGCTATATGTAAATTTACCATGGATCTTACACGTTTCAATGTTTTGAGCAATTTAACGCTTGGTTAGTTGACTGGCTTTGCGCCGCCACTCACAATGCTAATTTTCCTGTAAAAGAGGCTAAGACAATGCTTTTACGTGACATTCAAAAACAACTTTCGCACTGATTGACGTTCTTCTCCAGATATTAAATTCATTTTCATGCTTCCGACTGCTTAATTTAAGCGATCAGGCGTAATTAAGTGATAACGTTTCTCGTTGCCCTTCCCCGAGGGGCACTTCCTATTTTGGCCTATAAGCTTGAATTTTTAAACAGGATGTAAATTTTCACGTCTTGAACGGGTTGTGAATTGATTCTTGCGGTGCGCTGTCTTCGTGTGCGGTACTAGCAATTTTCTTAAAGCTAGTTACATCGACTAAACCATAAAACCAGATAAACACTGTTCAGATTTCCACCTTCGAAACTGAAAAAAGTAGAAAACAAAGAGAGTCAGGTTTTATAGTAAACAGATATGATAGAAGAGGCAGCTTCTGGAAAGCACTTGACCTTCTACAGAGAACGTTTACAGACTGTGCAGATAACAGCCTAAGTTATGTTTGCCACACATTTCCTTATCTTCCTTAAAACAAGCAAATGATTTTTGGAGGTCAAAACCTGAGTGGTAAGGGGTTATCAGCAGGTAATAATTTGGCACTCTGGAGTGTTTACCTAACCTCTCAAACTTCTTCTGTTCGCGCGTCTACGTGCTGAGCTATGCTTTCGCCTTCCTTTTCACCGCCGTGAATTTTTCTCACCTCTTCCGGTTTTGCTGAACCTTAGATTTTCTTGACAGCTTGGAGAGAAGTTGCGCCCTTAGGATTTATGGTTATGCATTCATTAACTTCTTGTACAATTTTTAGGATATTTCAAATTGCTCCCGAAGCCTTGAACTATTTCTCCAGCTCCGACCTAGACAGCGACGAATTCCAAAGTCATATCACGTCAGTTATCAGTACCTTAGATAAAGCTTTACAAAATCTAGACGACCTAACCCCTTTATTACCTACTCTGGAGAGACTAGGAACGATTCATGCCAACATGGGGATAAAAAGGCATCAGCTTAACGTAAGTATTGTGGGCTCCTATATCGTAACGGGCTGTCAGTGAAATCCTGTCTTAATATTGTGCAATCCCGAGAAGAGGAATACAAATGCTTGGAAAAAAGTATTTTAAAGTTTATGTACAAAAACTTTTAGACGAGTGAAGGAAACGAGTTTTAAAAGCATATTACCTAAAGTGCAGTTTAAAGGCGGACAATAACATTTTTTAAGGTTGGGGAGCGTAGGAATTTGAACATATCTTAAGTTTTACGACATGCAGTTAGAAGCTACACAGAAACCTTTTCTTTTACATGAAAAGAGGAAATTTTTTTAAGATATACAAGTATAATGAAGATATAGTGAACATATCTTTAAGAGAAGGGAACGAAGGAAAAAGCATTTGTAACGAACAAGATACGAGTTGGTACTGAAGCTTTAGGGAACTTATCTCTCGATTAATGCTATGTATTTTGGTGCATAATGTTAAACTTTACTTGTCATGACAGGTAGTGAAACAAGCATTGCTGTTCACACTTTCACAAGAACTAAGAGACCTCTTCACTGATGAATGCTACAAGGCCTGGGCGCTGACATTCGACATTTTGGCGGATGCCATGGCGACAGGAATGGATCCTTATAGCAAAGATTAGTCAGACTTACGAAACCTTTCTCGCAACTGAGGTCAATGAACAGGAAAAAGCGAAAAAAGTTGGGAAACCAGTAGGAGCTAATGTGTCACGTTATGACATTCCTGTAACTCAATCTGGAAGGCAACAACCATTAAAAGCAGCATTTTAAAAAAGTTCTTTATGTATTTAAAAGTTCTCTTAGTTTTAAACCATTTAATCGTAATTATGTATGACGACTCCAGGATTAACAATTGAACCAACTGAGCGCGTTTCGTTGTTGTGTGTCATGAAGCTAAACTCATAGCAATTGTCACAGCCAATCAGAACAAAGGAGGAGGCAGGCACTCGAGGGAGCCAATGAGAACTCAATGTAAATGATCAGAAGCGCAGGAAAACGTGCGTGATTAAGTCGCAGCAAGTTTTAGTTTGATTCTGATTGCTCGGGAAGGTAGCGAGCGTAAGTTTTCCAAACCAATCACAAATCAAAACCAACGAATCCCAGAGCAAATTCAAGACTAGTTGAAAATAACGAAATGTTCTCAGTTTTTGTCAAGACTTCTTCGCAGATAAAAACAGCGTTCGACCTGCTCTGAAATTTTTAGAGCGACAACACACGAGGGAAGCCTAAATTTCCCACTAGGGGAATCAAAGATCGACAGAACGAAGCTTACAATGCACTTAAACTTAAGCAGCTCTTTAATTAGTTCATCCTACGTGCCATATAATCACTCCTTGTACTCATAATCAACAAACTTGTAATGATCCACTCCCAATCTTGAATTCTCTAGAGCAACTCCACGTAACACCAAGCCCATAAATCGCTACGTAAAGTCCAGTCTCTTCTCCTTAAATTCTAAAGAAGTCATTTCCACATCCGGGGACATCAAGAGGTCAGGTGACATCACTGGCTTTGGAGATGATTCAAAAGTTGACGGGGAATGTCGACAGATGGGTTTAACCTACAAAATGAGAGGGATTTTCTTTTTCTCAAGTTTGATTGCGGTATTCTCTAAGCTCGACTGAATTGTCCTGAAACTCTATCCAACTTAGGTGTTATATATACAAGGCTAAAAGATTAGGAAAAATTTATTAAAATGTTTAAACCAAACGTTTTCGGCTGTTTGCCATCATCAGGGTTGAAAATAATGACCGTCTTTGCATACATATATATCTTATGTGATTCCCGATGTGAAAAGTTTGGAGACATAAGATTTTAATAATTTTTCCTACTCTTTTAGCCTTGTATATAGCCTTTTATTAAGCGAACATTATGTCTATCCAACTTGATTCTTAATTTCTCGATAAAGAAGGATCAGAGATGGAGTCGATTGAAGAGAATTTGGAGAAACTGTTAACTTTCAGATGGACCGCTCATAAACAAAGATGTCTGCCATTTCACTGGAGGCAATCAGTTTTTCACATCTCCCTGATTGTTGGCTAGGGCCAGTTGTAAAATTTATAGTCTTGGGTAAAGAGAGAGAGAGAGAGAGGACCACAACACATTCTCCCCGGCCAGGACTCAAACCCAGATCGTTCGGCGCGCAAACTAATGAACCACAGTGTTCCCAATACATTTGACAGTTACTTTACATGTACCAAGGTAAGAAAAAGCCTGAATATACAGTAAAAGGACGAAAAAATTACAAAAACACTCATTACCTGAGAGCGTCTGAGAGGTGTAGGAGTATTGAACTGCTTAAAGGCGTGTCGATTTGTGGCAGAGCTAAAGATCGTTGAATACAAAGGAATTAAAAAGAAATAGTTATTAACATTAAACCTGTGTAGCGAAGAATGTGCGGCGTACTCAGCCTAAAAAAATTCAAGGTAAAAGTAGGTCCTACTAGCTTACTGGTCTTATAACAAAAGCTTATCCAAGATTCCCATTGTAGGGCGCTTTTCGATTGAGCGTCGTTAAACCAAAAACGAAATAATCGCGAAGATCATTCACAACAAAGGAGAGTGTTACAAGGGGTGCTTACCATTTGTAAGAAAAATCCGATTGGTGTAACCGTGGCATAAAGGTAAGGGAGTTTCCGAATTCATGGACCAACCGGATGAGATTGAGCTTACCATTTATCCATCAGGCGTTTCGTCCCGCTCCAATCCAAGGAAACCCAAGCGGAATGGCCTGGAAACGGAATTTTATGACCTTCCGTTCCGAATGGAAAAAGAGGATTACCTCTGAAGGTACTCCACAATTTCCGAAAAATTACCTTACCATTTGACTTCAAACCGAAATTTCCGAATTTTTTGGCCAAATGGTAACCACCCAAGAAGTCAGTTCAAACTCAGAGTCAACAGAAGCACACTGCCTGTCAAGCGCGGGAGAACGTGAATGTCTACGTTTGGTTTTAGTTTTGCATCTGATTGGTCGAGAGAGTGGCATGAATTTTCTGGACCAATCCCAGAGCGAAGTAAAGCAAAACCAAATGTCACCCCCTCCCCTCCCCTCCCCTCAGCACCTACCTTCGCATCAGACTGTTGGGAGATTGGACCTTTTTCTTCACATAAAGAACACGGATAAAAGGAGACAACGTTAAAAATATGGAACTAGAACTTACCAAGTTAAAGGTAACCTACTTCAAGAAAAGAATAGAATAGAATAGCTCTTATTTGAATAGTAGGATAGTAGTCCGTAGACTAAACTGCGTTAAAATACAATTCTGATTAAGGTAGAAAATTGATAATAACAATTTACAATAGTTCTAGGATCTATGATATATATATATATAATATAAAATACTGTAGGTGCAAGTGTGTAGAAAATATCTACAAATTGCTTGACATAGCGGGAATATAGGTATTTTTATAACGGTCTGTACGAGTCGCAATACGTTTAAAGCCGGAGTCTTCCTGAAATGTATTTCCCGGCAGGCAATAACTGATATAGTTTGAGGTCAAAGTTTGATTTGATTTTTTTGATTTTTACATAACTCAACAACTTTTAACAAACAAAAACTGATCACAATAATAGATTTGCCGGCTAACCTAAACAGGTGCTTTCAATGACTATCGAAAAAGAACAACTCACAGTGTATAGCTAAACCTTTACATGTCTTTCACAATTACGCGCACTATATGTACTCAGAGCGGTTTTTCCTTTCATTCACAATAGTGATATTTCAAGTCTTTGTGGATAAAGATGTTTGCTAAATAATTTTGCGAATGTTTTAGGGAGAATTTAATTATCAATCACATCTTGGAATTTTAAAAAGTGTTAACAATGCACCCTTCTAATTCACATTATCCTCCACTTTTATTGCTGTCTACTCACCACTGTCCCCACGGGGGTTCGTTGTCCCGCCAAGCGCGGACTTCTCCTCACAGGACTCCCCAAACTGCCATAGCAGACCACGTGACGTCTTCTTAGTACATCTTTCCCGTTATTAGATCTTCTGCGGGATACCTTATTGTAACGATCATGACGTTTGTAATGGCCGACAGGCTTTTTAAGACCGCCTGCTACAAGAACAAGAAAGGAATATTACAGGTCATTACAAAAAAAAGTTGATTGTAATTACGAATTCTTGGCAGGAATGGGTGCGTCACTGTGACATTACTCTCTGCAGGGATAGAGAAGAAAAATGTATGCGACCGTCTGCTTTAGTTGTCCTCTTGAGGTTAGAAAAAAACCCTTGTTCTTGGGTTTGATGTCACCACTTTTAACTGTTTTAAAAGCACCGCTAAGTGTAACTTTGCACTATAGATTTGCTATGGATTCAGACGCTATTTCGTGACATGGGGCAGTTTATCGAGTGCCGATGACACAAACCTCTCCCGTGCTGTGCCTTTAGGGCTCCTACCGCTGAACAGCATAAGGAGGGCGTCATTATACTTGGACTCTGCCCGCTGACCACAGAAAATGTAGTCATCTCGATGTCATTAGTTGTAAATTTGGCTTCTGATTCGTCGTTCGAAGAAAAAAGTCCAATAAAGCGCTGGAAAAAGGACGGTTCAGCTGGTGCTACATGAAATGGAAAACAGCAAACATGAAAATATGATACATTTAGCAACAATCCTTTTCCTCATTTTCTAAATGCCTTTTGTTTATCTACCTTGAGAGGTTTGGTTGCTTAGGGTTCGTTGTCTTTTCCTGTTTCTGTCCTCATTGTGATTGTTCAAATTTCTCTTGTTACTCTTTGCTGTCAAGTCAAGGAATGAAAGTGTATCAATAAATCCGCCTAATGCAAATCATTCCTTTGTGAGGTAAAACCAGAGGCAAAACAGAGGACTCGTGACAAAATCAAACTTTCTTTCCCAGTTTTACAATTGGGATAAAATTGGGACAAATTGATGTCAGTCAGCCAATAAGATTGCTGGAAACTCTTACATCTTTAAAGGTACACAACAAGGAAAATGAACACACTACCTTTGCAACCAGCCTTTTCTTCATCTAGTATGGCTTGAATTGAGTCAATTTCCCACCTCAGAATTGGTTTCACTTTCCAAATTGCTGCAACCAGCTTTTCACGAGTGATCCTGAGGAGGACATAAAACTGGACTCAACCACTCATCCAGAGTTAATGAACCCTTTACACTTACATAAATGATATATTCTCCACACATTCATGCAAACATTTACTATGGTACCTACATGGAGAATTTGTTTGATGATCACAAGGCTCTTTAGTCAGTATCACTTCCTAGATTCTTGTATGTAAGGAGAAATTAGATGCTAATTGCTTCTAAGGATTAAATGGTCAAATGATGAATAAAGATGCCAGACAGCTTGTTCATGCAGACAATTTTTTAAAGCTCTTTTTCACTTAAGACCAAAGACTGTTTTGTTTTGTTAACACTCTTCATCTAAGCATTCATTTCTGGTGTCTTTTCATTGGTTCATGCATATCTATGTCTAGGAGGTGCAATTGCCTAATAGTAGGTGAGCTGGACTCTCAGCTGAGAAGTTTGGGTTCAGGTCATTGCATTGTGCTGTTGGGCAATGCCTCAATGCATTGTGCTGTTAGGCAATGCCTCAATGCATGGTGCTGTTTGGCAATGCCTCAATGCATTGTGCTGTTAGGCAATGCCTCAATGCATTGTGCTGTTAGGCAATGCCTCGATGCAATAATTTGGATATATCAACAAAGTTGAAATGGTAAATTGGCCACCGTAACGGTTACAAGAGCTGACGTTTCAAGCGTTAGCCCTTCGTCAGAGCTCTGACAAAGGGCTAATGCTTGAAGCGTCAGCTTATGTAATCGTTACGCTGGCCAATTTACCATTTCAACTTTGTTGATATATCCAAATTATTTCGTTACTCCCACTGACGCAGCCCCAAACAGTTTCTCTCAAAACTAACAGTCTTTATTCAATGCCTCAATGCATTGTGCTGTTAGGCAATGCCTCAATGCATTGTGCTGTTAGGCAATGCCTCAATGCATTGTGCCATTAGGCAATGCCTCAATGCCTCTCTCCAGCCAGGAGTATAAATGATGGACCCTGAAAAGTGATAAAATGCTGGAGATAACCTTACGATGGAATGGCATCCCATCAAGAGGGAAGTGGTAACAACCTTAGTCACTTCAAGTTACATGGAAACAGGGATAAGCTCTGACTGATTGGGTCACTTTGCTTGAGTTCAGACTTAATCATACTTTACTGTCACTTCCCCGAGACAGCCATCTCTTTTGTAACAAAGTTCAACTGCATTATTCATGAGAAGAGAGCATTTGTTGACCATTCAATAAAGTTAAAATGACTTACAAACTTGCCGGAGGACGCAGTAATATTGGCAGCACTTGAGCTATTTCTGTCAAAGGAAGGATCTCGACTGCAACACCAAAGAATAATAACATTTGTGACTACCAGTGTCAAAAAGAACAAGTGCTACTTAAGTCATACATAAGCAGTGTCTTTGCATTCTCCAGGGTGGTTAAAAAAGTGGAGAAAAAAGACATAGGGTCTCTATTTGACACATTGCACAGCACCATGGATCAAACAACTTCTTCATTGTACAGCTAATGGATGTAATTCTTAACTACTTATAACCTGCTACACCAAAAACAATATCAACAATCAAACAAAATATCAAACCTGATAAAATATCCAGAAGTGCAAGGGCAACTTGGAAGATAATAGACATACCTGAAATTGAGATGAGCAAAAATCAATCTATACGAAACTTTGCACACTTCTTGTTGTGTAAATATTGTTGTTCACTTCTGTCTCTAGTTTAACTTTTATTTTTGTCTATAATTGAAAAATTTGAACAAAGGATAAAATCAGCCCATAAGTAATGATTGTATGCAATGGAGGCAAAGTATTAAAAAAAAAAAACCCTCTCTTTTTTTTTTTTTTTTTTTTTAACAGTTCAACCTTTAAGCGTGACTAGCATTTAAATTCTTGTTACAATAATTATCACCCCTGAATCACTTTAAGGTCATAAGAATAAAGAAATTACCACCAACTAAAGAAGCTCTTGATCGTGCAAATAATTTTGCCCTCGTCAGCACTTTAGGAAAAGTATATTTAAAGAGAACAGTATGGAGAATATGGATGAAACTGATGTTACGGTGCATAGGGTTACTCACAAAGAAAACCTCATTTATCACAACCACAGCGCATTACCTTCTGAGAGAAGTAAATCCCAAATGGTGAGCACAGCATCCCAGCATGGAAGAGATGTAAATAGGGCCATAAACCATGGGGTCAAGTACATGAGTGGTGACACACCTTGCACCTCCTAAAATTCAGATTTTAACATCACTACATGTAATTCTTGCTAAAAAAGAAGTCTTAATAAAATTATGTGCACTGCACTGCTCTGCTTTTCTCCAAAGAAGAAAGCTATGAATGTCAAAACCTGTGGATTTTTACAATTATACTTTAAAGCTTACCAAATTTTGAAAAAAGATGGCCTTGAAACAATACCTTTTTTAGATATTGGGCCACTGTAGCAACATGCACATTACAATGTCATGCTTCTCAAAAATAACACTGATGATAAATTTTTTAACTTTTCCTTCCTTTCTTAAAATTTCAATTGATCAATGTAACTACTTTGATTGTCAGGTTTTCTTCTAATTGGTCAAACACCCCCGGAGATTGCCGACCTGTCTGTTTAGTGTGGTAGAAATGCTCATGATACACTCAAATGAAGGGGCCTGATACCAAGCTGTTAAGAATCAATTATGAACCTAGTATTTAAAACTATTGTGGCAGAACTTCATCACAATATAGCAAAGACCAGTTTTATCACTCCCAACCTCAAGAAGGCAGAAATGGAAGTGTACAACTAAGCAACCAGAAAAACATCAAAAAGGACTCTACCAGGTGTTTGTATAGCTTGGGACGTCTCTGTTGCATTAGTCTTTCAAAAACTGATGCATGCCTTTGTATCCTGTAGAAGTAATGAATGTCAGACTGTTATATCTTGTGACAATAAATTGATGTGTAGTTCGTATCTGCAGGGAAGCTAGTTATACCACACAATCTGCTTTTCTCACATTATTTTGTTATACGATCTTTTAGAATTATTTCTCAGATTAAAAGTGCAATGCTAAATGGTGTTAAATAGAATCAGCCACTGGGAACTCGAGTAAAACAAAAGAAAAGTAACCGGTGGGGAAACTTGTTTTCAAAAAAGGAAAAGAAGTTTTAATTATTATATCAGATAAATTGGTTGAATCACAGAGTGGAATAAAGCATAGTTCATTGAAAAAGGAACGGGACAATATGGTCAATTACAAAGCTTTCTCATTGTGTTACTGCCAGGGAACTCACTTGCCAAGTGAATCATTGAAATAGCCAGCTAAGTACTTTGGTCTCTCAAACATGGACACCAAACACCAAAAGGAATCCTACAGGAAGAGGATGCATGTAGATACTTTTAAAACATTGTTAGAGAGTCAAGTTTGTCACTGTATTCAATGCTGTGCTCTACGAAAAATTGAATGGAGCCCAGTGCTCTGAAAATGTGAAATCTAGGGTGCCCAGCATATGCTTTGTAGGAAAAAACTAAAATTCCTGAGTCACCCAAGAGCAAAAGTAAGGCGCCAGGGGCCGCCAGGCACTGCTAAACCACAGCCTTGGTATTGCAAAAAAGGTTGAGCGTTTGAATAAATTAATTGTAGTTTGAAAGCAAGCCCTGAAGTGCTGTTTTTTAAATTCCAAACAATTTGAATTCTGACAAAAAAAATTCTGTTGTTTCTTAATCATAAAATAAAAAATTAATTTGTCATTTTTTTCAAATTGTCTTTATTTTAGGGCAAAGTTGTTCAGTGAACACATTTAAGAGTGCATGCTCCATTCAGATGTAGGATGTGGAATGGACCATCCTATTTTACATACTAGATCAATGAAACCCTTGGTTTATAGCATATTTATTTTTAAAATATAATCCAACATGACTTTCAATGCACCCCTTAGTGTTCTCTAATACCCTGTTTGCACTTGTTGAATAATTACTGAAAGGAGTCTAATAATTGAGAGAAGAGTCAAGCATCGAATCAACCTACCTCCTCGCTCATGTTCATGAGAAACATTCCTGCAATGTAGGACATGCCTGTGAAAATAATTAGGAAAAATAGGAAAATGTTTCTTAAAAACTAAATATTAAGTGGGTAAAAAAAGTAGTTATTGAGAATCAAGGATCAAGATTCGAGGCTTGAGTGTCAAGTATCAAGGTTTACCTTGGCAATATGACACCTGGGGATTATACATTGCATAGACTGCCAGAACTCTAAAGAGTGTGGCTCTTCCTTCTTTTCCTTCACTTGTCCCCTCTATGAACATCTTATGGCTGGGGAAAGATCTGTCTAAATTGATAATAACACACCCAATCCATTCATGAATAGCACATCAATATAATTCAATTTACTACAATTAGACCGGTAAGTAATTATAGTGCCTAATACAAAGCACCATCCACTATTTGAACCAAACTTTTCTGTAATCGTCAATCAGAGTGTATTTTCACTTTTTTTTGTAAATAGTAACAGTACAATACTTGTGCTGTTACATGTATCTAGATTTATCATTTTGTTTGTGAGGGGAAACACGGATGTGACAAAGCACAGTACATGTGGAAGGAATTTTGTGATTCTTTAATTTGGGCTTCGCATGAGGCAGACAAAAACACAAACATTGGTACAGGTATATTTAACTCATGTCCTGTCAAAGAAGTCAAGTTTCATTTCCAGTTACCAGAGAGGTACAATTAAACTTCAAGTGGCATACAGCATAAGTAAAGATTACAAACTGTTACATTTACCTACGTCCAACATGATTTGTCTAAAAACAGAGATCTGTTTATGAAGATTCCTTTTCCACTCCCTTGTCATGATGACTGTATTGGGGCTATCTATTAGATTTTCCTTGTTGCCATCAGCCAGTGATCCTACAAATCAGAAATACAACGTACAAGTACATGTAAAAGGCACAGACTCCATAACAAAAGAGTTTGTAGGAAAGAGTTCTTGCCATTCAAGCAAAAATAAGGAATAATGAGTTTAACAACTATCTAACAACTGGAATGTAAAGAAAATCCTTGACTTTTGCATATTATAAAATAATTTATTCTTCTGTATCCATGCCACATGTTAATGGCTCTTAGATTGTTTTCTTCCAAGCTAAACTGTTTTAAAACCTGAAGCTGCTGTCGGGGTATCTAAGACAGCTTATTATCGCAAACATTTAAGAGTAGAAAGTTGTCACCATTTTGGAATACATGTACAGCTGAGTTGGTTGGCTTGGAATTGAAGTGTCAGGTCAACTATAAAAACCAGTAGAAATCAAGGAGGAGCCTTTTTAAAGAGGCTCTTTACAATTTATGATTCCATGGCATGGATTCTACTAAAGGGAAGATAGAAATCACACTTAACAGCATTATACATTACAAAGGTAAGATCAGAGTGAAATGCTTATCTTAATCTCACCAACAATATGTCCCAATCTTGAAATACAGTTTGCTCCTCCATATTCACTGACTCCCAGGTCAACAAGAAGTTGGCGTATCTCTGCTAGGCAGGCCTAAGAAATAAATGCATGAAATTAAGTCTATTAATTAAAGCAAACAGGTACTTTCAAGTTTCTTAGGCTCAATGCCTACAGGTTAGGTTTTGTGCATCGTAAAATTATATGTAAACCTGTACCTCCCACTTGAGAAAAACTATAAAAATTAGTTTAGGAAAATATAGTTAGCCAAGAAAAAAACAAAATTTGCATGCATAACAATGTAGAGGAATTAACAAAGGTTACAAATGCTGGAGAAGAAGTAGTATAAATATAAAGCTGTTGAACATTGGCTTTTACAAACATTTCAGCGAAAGTTGTGGTTTTCCAGGTTTGACCCTTATAAAACTTCCTTTAAATAAATCTTCAAAATGTTCAAATGCTCAACTTGGAAACTTTAAGTTAAATTTTTCATGATAGACGAGAACTGCGACATTTTCACAGTATCGTGAGTTATACTAGCATTGTCATGTCAATGAAATACTGATAATAACTGTACTTGTGATTACCTGGTAATCAAATAAGGAGATAGCCTTGATCGCTTGGCTTCCAACCATTTTGTTCCAAATCTTTCCTCTCATGTCATCAGGTATACTTTGCTTAATGAAGCGCCGCACCTGTGTATGTGGAGATGCTTCACTGTATATATATCTTATTAACCAAGTGCGAGGGCTGTACTGGGAGAATATCGGCCTGAGGTCTTGACAGTACGGACCAAGCACAGCGAGGTCCGTACAATAAAGACCGAGGGCCGATATTCTTCCAGTATGGTCCCGAGCAAGCTTGGTTAATAAGAGATTTATTATACAACTGAAGTTCAAAGGGACACAAGTGCGGTATCATTTAGGACCATTCGGGAGTGCCCGGTCCAATACTGAGAAAATATTGACCGGCAATAGAGCATTTTGATTGGTTGACTTTAGTTATTGGCCCTCTGACTGCCCGAGTCGTGTAATAAGATTATGATCATGAACAAGTAGAAATCCCTTAGTCAAAAAACCATATTGCAGCTATGGCTACAGTATGTACAAGGTACCTCAATTAGGGACTGACTGTCCTTTGTTTACTTACTATAGAAATACTGCTAGATTGTGGGAACAAATTATAGGGTGAGGTCAGATTAATGAATAGTTGATGTTGGATTGATATACCTGTCAATGGTTGTACGATAGTGGACCAAATGTCAACCAACAGAGGGAAGATTACCGGTTCACTCGCATTTCCTAAGAAATCACTTGTTTTTTATAACCTCACGATTTATGTGCAATAGTCACTAAATAAACAATTTATAACGACACTTGTTTATTCAAGACTGGTTAGCTCAATTGGTTAGAGCACTGGATTGTGTTGTGCGGGAGGTCGAGGGTTTGAGCCCCGGCCGGACCAATACTCATGGTCTTAAAATAACTGAGGATAATTTGCTACCTTTCTATAATATCAAGAAATGGATAGATATTCTAGTCTTCTTGGATAAGGACGAATAAAACCGTAGGTCCCATCTCCTGCAGGGTTAGGGGTAGGAGACGTTAATTTCCCACACACAAGATTACTGTGTGGTGGATGTCCTCCCCGGGGTGGGATGGTGGGTACAAAGGGGTTAGGTGCCAATTGGGATGAAAGCTCTGTTCCTTTCTCCTGCCATTCCTGTGGCGAACAAATTAAATTCCTAAATTCTAAACACTTTCACAATAGTTTTTATGTAATAAGTTGAATTACTCACACATTTTGGTCTTATTTAATGGAGGACAGATGTATAGATGACATCACCATAAACAATTTTTTGCTTTGTTATTATATAAAAGAAATAGATTCTATGTTGTCAAGATAGATTATAGAAGACATCAAAATGTGTTAAGTATATCAGTGACACACTCAGCTGTATCTTGTGTGCCACTTTTTCGTTCTTACCACATTTTGACATCATCTGTGATCTAGCTATTATTGAACAGGCGCATGGCAACCTAGAATCTATTTGAAGTTGATATCACTATTTTCCACATGTTGATCAACATCTAAACTGAGACAGCAGCCATGTGTCGCTTCCAAAAAAATTTAATATTGCTTTCCTTCATGAATGTCTTGACACATTTTTTTTGCTCACCCGTTTAGGAGAAAAGAGTTGATTTTCCTCCCAGTTTTCCAGCATCTTTTCCCAAAATTGTATAACTCTGGACCTTTTGGCATCTGAAAGTTCCCTAGTTGACAAAATGGAAGAAACATTTGGTCGAAAGTTAAAGGAACTTTCTCTAATAGCACTAAAGAATGGTCTCAATTCTTCAACTGGAGATCACAATGAAAACCAGCTTTGTATTAGAGAAATTTAACTATACCTTTTAATACGTGAATGCGAAGCAACAATGTTTGCGACAAAGTAATAACGCATTGTTTGATTTTATATCGGGCGTTTGTTTAAACAAAGCAGTCCCGTCCGGCTAGTCTACAGAAACTGGCTAGTCTACAGAAAATTTTTTTGAGCGAGCTGACCTCGAGGGCAGATCTATCTTAAACGCGCAACAATACCGTGAGAAATGACCACCATCTCACCTATATTCGTGGATTCTACAGTCATCAGCTGCAAATTCTGAACCTGGATCATACACTGCAAAGCCGTAGCGATCGTAAGAAGTTGCAAGCAAAACACGCGTTTCATTGGCACCACTTGCCATGTTTGTCTCCCTCTCTTGGCCTAAGAATAATTATTTTGCTTTTATCGAAGTTTTCAAGTCTTCAATCGTTATGTTCCCACAACTGGGAAACAGAGAATTTCCTTTTCTGTGAGACACGAAAGCTAAACTCGTTCGATGATGAGTGGCGTTGATTTTAGCTTATTATTTTCGTCTGAGTTCAACACTAACACTTTCGAAAACAACCGCCTTTTGTTCGGTGGGGGATTGAGTCGAGGAATTTAGACACCAGTGCTAGCCCGGCCTACTACCAAAGAGCGTGAGATGCGCGCAAAAGGTGTCATGGGTAAGTTTTCTGGTTTAGTAAGAGAACATAATCATTAGTTACTCAAGTTCACTAGAGACTAAAACCACACAGTTGACCAGTTTTAACCAAATTTGATAAAGATAAAAATAATCTTTTTAATTTTCTCAATTTCCCCACGTGATGGAAAGGAGTGAGAAAGTTTACATTACTTTGTTACGTCATGAAAAATGTTTATGACGTAATAGTAATACTATAAACTAACAGTAAACCTCGTTCACTTAGCCTTATTTCTTACAATGATTTCCCCTTTTCACACAACGAATCTGGCCACTTTCCAAAACCCACGACATATGCCAGGGTAAGAAACCAAAACAGAAATTTGTTGTCAAGATGAACTAAATAAGAACAGAAAAATTTCATCGATAACAAAATCCGTCCTCGTTTTCATTTAGCTATGCAGGCCATTGTCCCCAAGCCAAGTTGTGGCATTACGGCGACACATTCGGTAACACCACAGCAAAGTATTTCCAGGACAGAAGGATAGCAAAGCTGAACAATAGTAAGGCGACACAGCCAGGAACATACGGTGATGGTAGACCTGAATTTCCCTCTGTTTACTCCAACACGCCTAACCTGGTCCTCGCTGCTCGAACGAAAACAAGAGAACGGTGGCGCAATGCTAAGAAATACTCTCTGTTTAACGAGCACGAAAGGGGACAAGAAGTAAAGAAATTTGACCAGGTAATTACTTCGGATAACTTGAGCGCGTCTAAAGTGAGCTTTGCGCTAAAGCAGCACGTACAAAAGAGGAGGTACGCTCCGCGGTGCGTCAATGCTTTGCGCGTACCAAACTGAGTGCATGCTACACAGACCAAAACGTTGCAAAGTGCCATGCATTATTAATATTTTATGTCATAAGGCACATATCATGCCGGGTTCACTGGCTAACACGGTTACAGCGTAGAGTTCTGCCGGCGCTGTAAGTATCTAAAACTCCTTGAGAAGCCAAGCTCAGCCTATGGGCGGTTCACAAGAAAGTCAAATGAGTCGATTTAAGACCCCACCTTTTGAATTCTGACTCAAAACTCAGAAAGTCGCTCTTAAATCTGCAAAATCAGAACAGAAAGACTATTCGTAAAATTCCGGGTGGCAAAAATGCACGAGTCGTGATTTAGCACTGGCAAAATTAATTCGGCGTCTTTACAATGGGGAGGATACCCTGATGCTTTCAGTAAAGTGATTCTACTCTAAGGCCAATTTTCTGCGGTCACTTGTAAAAATTTCCAACGGAGCTTAAGAAACATGATCGTGTTTGATTGTTTGTTGCATTTTTGATCAAGCTTGCTCAGAGTCATCGGGAATATTACAAGGATAGAAGTGGTACAGTTCTAAGAGTGGAGCAGTTTGTTATCCCCCGGAAAGTGCAGCCAGCAATAACCAGGTAAGATAACATCGTAACGTAGCAGTCATTATTTAGTGCCGAGATGGAAGAGGGAGAGGGGGGGGGGGGGAATGGGGGTGGGGAAGAAGGTTGGAGGATTTTGTGGGGATCACACGGTTTTCAGGGAAACGGGAGGAGGATCAGTCGTCTCTTACAGAGTTCAAAAGGGAGGTCTATGGGAAATCGATTGCTAGTGATCTGAGAGATCATTAGAATGATTAGAATAATACAGAGCTTATGGGGGATAAGGTAAATTGTACTGTGATACAAACAAAATCCTTCGACCCTCTCCTCCCTTCCCGGTGATAAAAAAGGACTGGTTACCAATGCAAAACTTACATCGTAGAATTAAAGCTTGTTTAACATTTTTTTCTTTTCATGTCGAACAGAAGTCCGCTAAGTGAAATGCTTGTAGAAGAGAACGGCTTTGCGTTTATCACCAATCACGGACTACCTTACAAAATGAGCCCTCCTATGGCTTGCACCTGGAGGGACCGGGGTCTCAGAGATGTGTACTTTGAGAAGAGATAAGATAAGGGACCTTCATAGCTTTGGACCTGTTACAATATGGAAATATTAGAGCTGTGTTATTTTAAATCAAAGATTTTTTACTCGTAAGGCTTTATTATTATTTTTTTTTTTGCTCCGGAGAGTCTTTTTTTTCTGTATTCTTTACTAATTCATCTCTTAGTTGTTTATAGAAATGCTGTCGCTATCTAGTTAACGCGAAAAAATTTAATGACCGGATCAATTTACAAGTCATCTCTCTCACAACGTTGCAAATCCTGCAACTATTACGAGATTCTAAAATAAACTACAAGTCTTTTTATAGGTACAATTAATCTTGGAATCAAAGTCGTCTTAAAGGTTCCTATCCGCGGTGTTCGGTGCTATACTGTGTGCGGGGCTCTGCTCGGAAAAGTGTCAACGATGTAGACTTACAATGCCTTCCCTTCACACCGCTTCCTTGCGATTTCACTTGTTACTTGCCGAGCTCATCGACAACCCTGCACGGTCGTTGTTATCACTCATGGATTCAATTTTGAACGAGAGGACGTACCGACGCATTGACCCGATAAAATGAGATAAGTCCCTTGGAACTGAGGGATTAGGTGTAACCTTGACAGAGAACAGTCATTCAATTTCGTCTGGGACCTGTTGCGACAGAAGACTTGGGGATGGTGGAATACTGGAATAACCTGTCACGATCTTAATCCAGACAAATGATTTCATCGTCATCACCTGACTCAACCAGGCGAGCTCGTGAGGAAAGCTTTGTGCGTTTAACACTCCTGGCAAAGTCATTACCATTGCAGTAATCTACGATGTTCGATGAATTGTGGATTGTCTTTGTGATACTCTTAACGTCAGGAGGATCAGTCGCATTTTTCTCACCAACTGTGCCATTCTTTCCATCCAGATCTGAGGAATTCAGTGTACGCTTGCGCGCCTTCTTCCTAATCTAAGCGTACCAGAAGAAAAGAAAAAGTATAATACAAGTGAATTTAAATGTCAGTGTTTCCAGCCCGATTTCAGGCTAGATATTCTGGGAGAAATAAGGATGTGCGCTCTTCTCTGTCATAGCCGTATTGCGGAAGTGACGCACTGGACGATTAACACCCAGCTTGAAAATGTCTGTTACGTCAGACTACCTGTCATTCGTCCGGTGTGCCCGTCCCTGCGATTATATTTGCTAATCGCTTTACAATTTCCTCGACAAGTGCCCCTGTCAAGTCAGTTACTCTCACCGAAAATTCTTCCATTGCAAATTCTTCTTTAATCTCCTTTGCGGCCTTGGGATATCTCTTAGCGAAACGTAGAGCGACTGCCGTTACCTTTGACAAGTCTCCTCTTTAAAAAACTGTTATGCCAAGCTTTGGAAACAGAAAATGTCATTATAAACTTGTCGCATCTTTTTATCTGTTTTAACAAGATGTCAACTAACCTTTTTCTGACAAGAATTCGTCCTGAGGTTCATGAATATCCTTTTGGCTCCTGATTGCACGACTCTCGCCTTGGATCCAGGTAGCACGTAGCTAATAGTAGAATATGGGGTGAAATGAAAATCTTCTCGCAACACGCCCTCCAGCAGCAAATGAACTATCACTCGTTCACAGTCTTCTCGCGAAAGATCCGGGGACTTGACTTCCCGCACGCGCAGACTCGCCTGTCCTTTCCCGTTCCAGGCGTCTACGAGTTTTACAGGAGTGACACGTTCCGAAAGAGAAACTGCTTGCTGGAGAATTTTGAGAATATCTTGACAGTGGTTTGTAATGTCGCGGGCTTCAAATGAAAATGACCCTGAACAGGAAAAATGTATTTTTTTTAAGAAGCTGTTTTACAGTGCAAAAGGAGTGTCTTGAACATTTGACGTGCTGCACTAACGCTGCAACTGTTTTCAACAAACTACAGAAAACTGACACTCTACGTGCATCTTACAAACAACGTATTCAGGATAAAAAACGACCTTAGTCAACCGTGCTCCTTTACATGTTTACGAAAATCCTCGTAAAACTCTCCCGTCATAGAGCAATTTTCAACCGAGTGTCAAATTGGGGTTACTTTGCTCTTGCTTTAATTCGCTCGCGATTGGTCTAGAAAAACCACGCACTCATTGACCAATCGGATTCTATCTTTCCTTGCTCACACGCGTTTTCCCGCGCTTCAGGCAGCTTGCTTGTTTTACTCGAGTTCTCATTGATTCCTTTAATTACTTTCCTTTGTTCTGATTGACTATTCTAAAAATGTCAATACAAAATTCATCTTTAATTGTTCTAAGTCGTCATTGGCAATCCGTTTTTCAAATTTTCTCCATTCGCAACAATTCCCGTTCTTTTATCTTCTATCAGTACCTAAGTTTAGCAAGCTACCGTAAACGCTATGCTGAAATGACTTAATATATATTAATAACGCTAAGGAGCTTAGATCTTTTGGTTTTTTACCGTCTGTTTGGTCCCCAGTCTTTTTACAGTTGTCGCACATTTCGTGGCAATCAACTCGGTTCCAGGACTCGCCGAAATGACGTCCAATAAGAGAGCGCCTGCAAACTTTTTGTTCTTGACAGTAAGCCAACATTCCATAGAGATTCTCCAAACCTGTGTAAAGAATATAGTGCAGTGTCGCGAGTTGCTTTCCGTTTGACTATTTTAAACTAACCGAAACGATTTAGAAAAGATTGCAAACGGCAAAGTTTATCCCAGCTGGCCAAGACTACTGTTACATTAGCTCTGACGAAGGGCAAACGCTCGAAATGTCACCTTTTTAACTCGTTACGTTGGCCACTTTACTATTTCAACTTAGTTGATATAACCTATTACTTTTACAGTACTTGGTCACTCAATATATGTACTTAACTAATGACTAATGACTATTAACTATGACTAATGAAGGCATACGGCTTTGAATAATGCTTTCAAAAAGCGTAAAAAGGAGAATAAAATCTTAGTTTGAACTATAACAATCAAGAGAGCCATGTAAATTTCAACAAGAGAACAAAGTGCGACAACCAAGGTTCAAGTAACGACGAACCAATTTCCCAACGACCAAAGTTATCACCCATGGTCTGAATTAATCGATTCATAATGAATGAAAAAACTTGCCTGTTTGCTCCGTGAAGACCATTGTGCTTTGTTGGAACACGTCAAAGGGACGATAGAACAAAATACAGTGAGACTCTCTGTCATCCCTCCCTGCCCGTCCGCTTTCTTGATAAAAGTTCTCCATGGATTTGCTAAGGGAGTGATGTATAACAAACCGGACATCAGGCTTATCAATTCCCATTCCAAAAGCTACTGTAGCTACCACAACCTGGACAAATAAAGCAACAAACAACATCATAATTGATTTTAATTCTTCTTTCTCTTAAGAGTAATAGAAAAAAAAAGTCATCATTGCTTTAATAGGCTCTCTTCAATATTAAGGAGTGGGTGGGTGGGTGTGGTGGCATAATGATTGGCATGCTGGTCTCTCAATGGAGAGGTCTGCTTTCAAAACCAGGCTACCGCCATTTTGCTGTTTTCTTGGGTAGAACTCTTTACCCTCACAGTGCCACCCTCACAGTGCCCCTCTCCACCCAAGAGAGATCAGGTAATGGATTACGAGCAGTCACTCTTTTTCCACTAAGTCCATCACGTAAGTTAAAAAATCAGTGGAAAGAAAAAATGATGTTAGACCAGAGTTCCGCATTGTGGGCCATCATCAATGTTTTTCTCACTGCTTTATTTTTTTTTTTGACTTGCGTGACAGATATCTCCAACAAGAGGGGCTGCTTGTAGTCTAGTCAGCCAAGACAAAGTTAATTCTCTGGGGATAACCTGCAGTGGACAAGTATACTACCCAGGGGGCAGCAAACGTACTTGTAGTCACTTTGTGCTTCAGAAACATTCATTTGATAAGTTTGACCCATTTGGCTTCTAAAGAAACTCAACCTTGCAGGACTGATTAACAAACACCTTCTCATTTCATTTATTATGTCAATATAGTATTGTGCTAACAAGTTACAAGAATACTTGACAACAAACTTATCAGCTGGAGATTGTTATCTTGATCTAATACAAAATTCTTTTAACAAATTCACAAAGAAATGTATAGCTGCTATGGGGAGAATAAGGAATTTGATCTCAAAAGTTAAAAGGTAACTTGAAATTAGAATGATTAACACTTCAAACATTAAAAATTCATTAGAAACAAATTGATAATCAGGTAAAGTGATATTTACTTGTATCGCATTGCTTGTCCACGCCCTGTGCACTTGACTACGAGACTGGCTGTCAAGATCACCATGGTAACATGCTGCCTTTATACCACGCGACTTCAGACTTGAGGCTATGGTTACTGAGTCCTTTCGGGAGAAACAATACACAATACCTATGTATGACAAATAATAAAATGCCATAAGAAACACACATACTAGAAGTAGACTAACTCAAGAAAAAGAAAATCACACCTTGATTATTCATTCATGAGTAATGCTGTAACAAATAGAGAATTGCAGTTTAATTTAGTGCATAGCTTACATATTTAAAAAAATAAATTTAAAAAAAAAAACTCTTACTTGAACCTGATTTGAATTGATAACTGTGTGGGTGCAGCACTCCAACCAACCAACCAAGCCATCAAGGCCAATTAGTAGCTTCCCATTAAATTAAAGTGCTTTTCGTTTTTTTACTCAAATATCAATGTCGCATAAAATTATTCTTTCAGTGTGTTACCATTGCATGACAAATTGAGAAGAGCAGTGTTGTCTGTACTCTTATCGACAATGGCAGATTGGCCAATCAGATTGCAACATTACTATCAACTGTGGTAAAATACCTGATTGCCCTGGAAATGTCTGTGTCAGTAGCTTCTTAATCTCATCCATACACTCATCATGCTTCGAGGGTTTATGCAGCACCTTAAAAAAGAGTATTGAATTTGTTGAATGCTTAACTCAGGGTTGGGTTGGTATCCTTTTTCAGAAACAAATTTCAAGGACTTTTCCAGGCTGAGATTGATTTTTCCTAGACTCCAAATTTTACCTTACACCCTTTCATTCCCAAGATTTCAAAATCAATTATCCTCCTTGCAGTCTATACACATTTCTTATAATGAAAATTCTGAAAACTTTCTAGCTTGATTTAAGCAAATTTCCAGGACTATCCAGACTCTGTAGTCTTTTTCCAGGACTTTCAAGTCGTGGAAAATGTCAAAATAAAATTCCAGGACTTTCCAGGTTTTCCAGGACCCATATGAACCCTGTAAACAGCTTTCTGTTGACAAATAAATATTTTAACCCTTTAAACCCCAACAGTGAGCAGCATCCAATTTCTCTTTAACTACAGTAGAAGTTGATTGCCAGCTAAGAAGCTCTGATCAATTTACATATTCTCTCTGTTAGTACCAAAGGATATGTATGGAGAGGAGTATGGAGAAGATGCACACCCTTGTTTGGGTATGAAGGGTTAAGGATGATGTATGAAGAAATGAAGACATTCACATCTGAATTACATTCATGTGGTCTATCATTCTAAAACAGAAGGACTGTAGTATTTTGGTTATAAGGCACACTGTTTTTCCGAGAAATTCATGTTTTCTATCAAAAATTACTACCAAAGTTTGGGTGCACCTTACAACTGAAAAACAACAGTATAAATACAAGACATAATATAGGGAAAATACCTTCATTAATACTCTGGAAACAAAGATTGGATATCCATGTTTTTTTTTCTCAAACAGCCTTCATAAGATATGGGATGTGTGCACAGTGTACAAGGCTTAAGGGATTTAGTTTAAACTGGGAACTGGTCTTTTGAGCTTTAAATTAAGGTGCAACTGTCTGCTACTCAAGTAAAATACTAAGGCAGGATTTGTACTCCTTTGCTCTTCAAAAATCCAAGTAAAATAATGAGGCAGGTTTCGTAGTCCTTTGCTCTTCAAAAATCCAAAGATATTCACAATTTTTTCTCAAGATTATTGACCATCTGTTAAGTTGGTTTCAGAACAAAGTGAAAACATTCATCCAGTCAACAGGTTCCTGACTCTAGCTTCACTATCCAAATTTCAACTTTACTTTGCTGTGATTGTTCCAGAACACTCAGGCTACTTTCTCGACTAATCAGATTTAAAACTAGAAGCAATCGCAGCTGATCTCTCTCATTTTCCTGCCCTTGAGGCAGTTTGCTCATTTTTATTTTGACCTACCAGTCATTTCTCCTTACATCACCACCCTTGAATCAAATGTTAAGGTAATGAGAATAATAGAAATGATCACCAATTTAAAAAGTTTCTGATTGTCAAACTAATTCTACTTGTCATTACCACTGGAAATTTCGAAAGATCTAGGAGGAGAATGTGAATACCAATGTTAAGGTGTTAAAGGTTAATCTATTTGACCATTCTGATTATTTTGATTTGGTTTTACAACACTCAGTCACTGCAAAAATTCTAGTCAGTTATTTTCCATGACTTCAGTCATTCTAATACCCTTGAATACAATGTTTGCAATCAGTAACTCAGCTAAAATTAGGAAGTAATAAGATACTTTTAACCTTATAGAATAGGTTGGGTCTGTTGAAAGAGGCTTTGAAGAATACACAGTTGTGCTGAAGGCCAAGAATCTTCTTCACATCATCAACAACTCTTGATGTTGCAGTTGCTGTGAGACCCAGAATTGGAACCCCAGGGAACTGACGCTTCAGAATTCCAAGGATTTTATAGTCAGGACGGAAGTCATGGCCCCACTGACTAGTGCAATGAACTTCATCAATTACAATTCGTGATAGTCTGCTACCTTAAAGAAAAGAAAATTATCAGAACTACACCTTAACATATTCCAACTCAAACTTTATCAACACTGCAATTCATTAATTTTGATATGTGAATTTGTGCACCTTCATGTGTTTTCTCTAGCTTAGCCATGAACCTCTTGCTTTTAGCAATCTTTTCTGGTGTTACATACAATAACTTCAAACCGGATTTCTTATCGACCATGGCGTGGTGCACCGCGTTAACCTCCTCTTTAGAGCACGTAGCGTTCAGAAACGTACTGTCAATGTTCAGTTCCTTTAGAGCCATAAGCTGATCCTCCATTAACGAAATCAGCGGCGAAATAACCAGAGTGATCCCCTTTGAAATCACAGCTGGCAACTGAAAGCATAAGCTTTTCCCTCCACCGGTGGGCATTATCAAAATACAATCCGAACCCGACATTGTTGCGTTTATGCATTCCAATTGTAGAGGACGGAAAGATTGGATCTTAAAAATATCCTTGCGAGCAGCTTCCACATTTTCTGACCAAGCGAAGTTCTTTGCTGACCATTCTATACTACTTTCCTTTTTCTTTGAACCACCAGGTTCCTGAGGGACAAGCTGACTGCAAATTTGGGATTGAATCAAGTCCTTTTGAGACTGGAGAAATTGCTGCCTTTCCAGCAAACTTTTGATTTGTGTCTCAATTTGCTTGAGTTCTTCATCAATTTCGTCCAGTTGTTTGGGTAGTTCCATAACAAGATATAAAAGCAAAAACTACCCTAAAACAAGGGGAGAAACGAAAAATTTTAATCGATTTCACAGAGTTGCAACTCGTCCGCCATAATGGATTTGTTTACAAATTCGCTGAATCTTTAAATATTTCCAACCAGGGCTCAACTTTTTCGCGCCTGGCCTTGATGACCGTGTCTCAAGGAATTAGGAATCAAGGCAGAATGCATCCACTTCGAAACGCAAACGAAAGAAAAGTCATACGCCTCTGAAGAGAATGCGGAGTCGATTGCTCGGTTCGATCTCTAGGGAATACTGAACCTCGTCATCCCTCATAACCACCCCTCCCCCAAAAGTAGGTAATATCAAAACAAGCTCACATCAAGAAGATCGAGATGCAACTACACAGAAGAGGAATTTTGCCGTGATTCTTGTTGGGAGCGACCACCCTTCTTGCAACTATGCGCGACTATAGACTCTTTTGCAAAATTGTGGCTGAATATTTTAACCACCACACCAAAAAAAAAATGATAAGCATCATTATTTTTACAATGAATAAACCTTTATTACAAAAACATAAAGACATTGGTATGGTAAAGGAGATGTGACACAACCGGGACAATAAGAAGTATGTAAGTATAGACAGATCACCATGTAATTCATCATATATGAGTTGTAAGCATCGGCGCATGAATGGATGGGCATTTAATTGAAATCGTGCACCCTCTCACGAAGAATAGAAATATTCCAATAATTGTACCTCGTGCTAGCAGGTTCAGAAGGGCATTGTTTGTTATTTAACAAAAAGGAGAGCAGAAATCTTTTTTAAAAAGTGGGTCCCTAAGGTAGGTTATTGCTCTCTAGCTTTCTTCCCTTTTTGGGTAATTTAGACGCTATCGAGCCTTTACTAACCTGAAAATAAAAAAAAAAAATTGAATACCCACGCACAGGGTTTAATGGTTGCACCAGTACTGGTTATGCGGTCAACTGCTGTCTGTATGACAACCTACCGCCGTCTGCGGTGTAGCCTACGAGGAGGCTCTTGCATGTGTTTGTCTTTCGCCGTACGGTTCCTTCGAGACTCCTTCCTTACATATTTATGCTCTTCATTAGCTCTAGATCAAAATCCCTTCAAAGAAAGTTGGAAAATCAATTCTTTCGTCAAAGGTCTATAAAAGTAATTAATGATTTATCTGTTATATTTTCTGAGACTAATATCAAACAAGTGTGCAAGTTTGCGTCTATAGAGGGCAGGAATTATGTACTGATAATACGTCTGCGTTTAACCAAAACCGAAACAAAACAAAACAAAACACAACGGAAGAAAACGCATACGTAAATGACCTTTTGTGACGCCTCACCTGCATTCTAGTCAGAGTAAAAAACTGAACATAGACCATAATCAGTAAGAAACTGACTCGTTTCGAACATCAAATTTTCTGTGCGAGGTAACTTGATAAAAATCATATACTCAGTGGGCATGATTTTCTCCGGCCAGTATATTTGGTAAAGGGCACCTTTGGGTGATACCAGTAAAGTCAAAGAATATTTGCTTGCTCAATATGCTTGATGAATGAGGAGGGAACGAAAAGAATTTGCTATATTGGAATGAACCATTTAATAGGCTGACTACTGAGTCATAAAATAAACTCGGTGTTGACACTAAGCCGTCACGGTTGACTAGATTAACCCCTCCGGCGGATCTTCTCTGATTTTCTCGATCATGCACAAGGCTTTTCATTATAAATGATGGTGACGATTCATTTACAAAAATGGCATTTCTCAGCCATGACGTGAGCAGCAAAACTTGGAAGACTCTCCGGCACTCGGTGAGGTTATTTATATATTGGTCAACCTGACTGCAAAGCAGCTATATGACGCTTTGCAAACCGTGAAAATTTCACCCGCAAAGCTCGTAATTTGCAGTCCTTGTCATCCATAGTCATCCTTAACCATTATAGTTCCTTCTGAGTCTGTTTGTAGTGCGTTTGTGTCTGTCTACGCCTGCAAGTTATTTAAAAGCTTCTATAGAGAGGCAGTTTTCAGTAACGCAAGGTTTGTGAGTTAGTTCTTTTACGAAAATTTACCTGCTTTAGCCAAACTTAGAACCCCTTACGTTCCCTTTACCAACGACGCAGAAACACTCATTCATACTAATTAACTTTTTGTGGAAAGCAGATTTGCTTTGCTATTTATTTCCTGTACGCAAAACAGTTTTTTTTTTTTAACTCTTGGACTCTCTTGACGAAAAAACCGCTAAATATCCTCCTACGTCTTCCCAGAGGAGCGGATGCGTTGCAAATGCTTGCTTGCCAATTTGTCCTCAACGATATTTCCTCTCAGATTTCCGAAATTACAGCCATGTTTGGACAATTTTGCAGTTCTGGTTTGCAGTAAACAATCCGTTTTGCATAGAGGGTGGTTAAAACTATTTATAAACTGCGGTGGAATTAGCTCCCTCTTTCTCTCTCAGAATTCGCATTTACTAACAATTGATATGACAGGTGATATCGATTGAACGGGATTAAAATTAATACTTTTATGGTACCTCCCGGGATGACTATATCACATAATGCTTACATCATTATGCTTTATCCCCCCACGGAAGCCACCTGTATAAAAGGTTACCCCAAGACAATAGTTTTATCATTTCAGTCGAAACGAGCTTTATTGAAGTAGTCGCAGTGATACAAAATGAAACGACTCTTAATGTTATTAACCTTTGTCACTATTTTTTCCGTGCTGTCGGGAGTTACATCGGGAGAGCGTGAAAATGCACAACTCTTACACCTAAGGGATGTTCTTGCTAAAAGAAGGTGAGAATTTGTTACGCTTGTGAGTGAACGTCTCTCGTAAACTTTTCGTACCAAACGGAGGTTCAAAGATTCCGCATATTTAAGAATTCAAAGAGCTCCTTCCGAAGGTTTGTTCAGTTTGTTTGAAAGTTATTCAGGATCAGGAAAAGGGTAATAAGTATCGGTATTTCAAATAACCGAGTTTTATAATTCGTTCTGCAGTTTGGCAGATGTGATATTACAGAGACCGTTTCGCATCCGCGCAGAGAGATCAGCTGGGAGGTTTAAACGTTGGTGGTGGTGTGGGCAAGACCCAAAACTTCCAGGTTGTGCTAGAAAGATGAACCACGCAAAGGGTTCACGTGGTAGTAAATTGAAACAATCAAGTAAGTCAGTAAAATTTCCTCCTTGACTTTTCGGCTGATTTGTTACGCTTTGAATCAATAGCCCAACCTTGAACTGTGACGAACACCTAAATTTCTGTGATGTAAATTGTCAAATATCGACCCACCCAGTACGTGCAGGATTCGTATGTGGGGATTGTTGACCCCTCCTGTAGGTGTTAATGAAGATCTTTCTAGATTACGATAAAACTTAATTGCAAATGAAAATGGTTGTTAAAGGAACACTCACGGAATTCTGCGTCGATTGATAAAAATTTGAGAAAGGGACTGACCATGCAAGCTGAACTGAAAGGGAAATGGATTTTGAGGAAAAAATTAAGAAATAAAATGAAAGATATCGATTTATATATTTCGCAGAAATCATGACATTCCAAACAACAGCTCACCCTTTGGGAGGCCATTAAAGAGAGTAAAAAATATAGATGAGCCCTAAAAGCTAAAAATATTCGACCGAGTTCAAGAACTTTGATATTTTGTTTTAAATTAAGAATTCACAATCAGGTTTTTCCGATTTTTAAAATGTTTTCGAAAGTATAATTTTAAATATGATTTTTATCCTTTTTCTACAGAATCACAACTACTGGACTAATTTGGGTTAACTTCGCGACACCAGTTAATTCCATGAACAACAACACGCCACAAATGAGGCTAATTTGTAAAAGCATGTGAATTCGAACCGTGCTATCGTTTCAAAAACTTTAGCCGGATATAGTATTTATGCTGTAGAAGAATATTTATTAGGTATGTCAAGAATACAGCTGTATGTATACACATGTAAATAGATACATGAGCCGCTTAGAAGACAGACAAGCAATGTTCTTAGGCTTCAAAGACAATAAAAATTGTCATTTAAACAATAATCAGAGTTTTTATTCTGAAGAAGGAATTGGTTTATTTCTTATCGACTTGGTAATGAGTCTTTCAGTCCAGCTGGAGACCGTTTTCTGGGAATTCCCCGGATAACTTCAAGGGCTCCAGGTCAAATTTTAAAATCTAAATGTCAGGAATAGTGGATCAGCTCTTACCTTAAAAAAAAACCAGTCCATTGTATCACCGTTCCCTATATTTCAATAGGGAGTTTAAGCAAATCACTACGGCTGTCGCTGCTACGGCTATCGTGGTTGACGAGGCTTGGGGAGAGTACGTCGCCTTAGCCCGCCAAAATTCAACTTTAAGCAACGCGAACTACAAACCTAGTACGGCTGAGAAGTGTAAAACCAATAAATTAAGCGTCTTTGCGGTAGTTTATTGCACGTCTAAAAACTCAAAATGACTTCGTTGAAAGGGACGAGGGATTCCAACGTTTGGAAAAAAAAAATTGTAAGCGATCCTGTGCACAGTGAATGAATGAATTAAAATATTTGAGCTTACGTGTTGTAAAATTGCCAGTTTGGAGCTTATAAACACCAAACCAAAGTTTCTACACGGTCCCTCATAACCCTCGTCATTCCTTGGCCTCAGCTATTTGAATTTCAAGTAGTCTTTGAGGTTTGAAAAGGAAACGTTAGACTTTCTACCTACGCATTTCACTTTGCGTTCGCTGCGTTCTCCATGTGCACACTGCTTCGATCCTTCGACGAACCCGGCGGCAAAAATAAAGGCAGATTCACTCGGTAAGGGACAGCAAGCTTGATAAATATTCCCGATAAGCTATTTTTAAAGATGTTAAGTGTATTTCAATAGTTAAAGTTGCTCAGGAGAATGTATAAAGCGAAGAAAGAAGCGAGATAAGTTCACGTACCACAGACTACGCCGAAACCTTCCCACTCACGTAGAAGGATTTCCCGCTACGGCTGGATGGGAACCACTGACATGCGCAATGACTCGTTTCTGGACAATTTTACTTCCGGTAGCCGTAGCAGCGCCAGCCGTAGTGATTTGCTTAAACTCCCTAATACTTGAATTTCAACGGGGCAAGCAAAATACACCTTATCAAGTTTGTTAACTACAGGAACTTCCCGGAAACGAGCCCCTCTTCCCGTCTTACTGAGTAAAACATTTTTAAGAGCTCTTTCTCTCTCAGAATTCGCATTTACTAACAATTGATATGACAGGTGATATCGATTGAACGGGATGAAAATTAATACTTTCATGGTACCTCCCGGGATGACTAGAATCACGTGATGCTTACATCATTATGCTTTATCCCGCCACGGAAACCACCTGTATAAAAGGTTACCCCAAACCAATAGTTTTATCATTTCAGTCAAAACGGGTCTGACATTACACACGAGCTTTATTGAAGTAGTCGCAGTGATACAAAATGAAACGACTCTTAATGTTATTAACCTTTGTCACTATTTTTTCCGTGCTGTCGGGAGTTACATCGGGAAAGCGTGAAAATGCACAACTCTTACACCTAAGGGATGTTCTTGCAAAAAGGTGAGAATTTGATATGCTTGTGAGTGAAAGTCTCTCGTAAACTTTTCGTACCAAACGGAGGTTCAAAGATTCCGCATATTTAAGAATTCAAAGAGCTCCTTCCGAAGGTTTGTTCAGTTTGTTTGAAAGTTATTCATGATCAGGAAAAGGGTAATAAGTATCAGTATTTCAAATAACCGAGTTTTATAATTCGTTCTGCAGTTTGGCAGATGTGATATTACAGAGACCGTTTAAGTTTCGCATCCGCGCAGAGAGATCAGCTGGGAGGTTTAAACGTTGGTGGTGGTGTGGGCAAGACCCAAAACTTCCAGGTTGTGCTAGAAAGATGAACCACGCAAAGGGTTCGCGCGGCAGTAAATGGAAACAATCAAGTAAGTCAGTAAAATTTCCTCCTTGACTTTTCGGCTGATTTGTTACGCTTTGAATCAATAGCCCAACCTTGAACTGTGACGAAATTTCTGTGACCTAAATTTCTGTGATGTAAATTGTCAAATATCGACCCACCCAGTACGTGCAGGATTCGTATGTGGGGATTGTTGACCCCTCCTGTAGGTGTTAATGAAGATCTTTCTAGATTACGATAAAACTTAATTGCAAATGAAAATGGTTGTTAAAGGAACACTCATGGAATTCTGCGTCGATTGATAAAAATTTGGGAAAGGGACTGACCATGCAAGCTGAACTGAAAGGTGAGTGGATTTTGAGGAAAAAATTAAGAAATAAAATGAAAGATGACGATTTATATATTTCGCAGAAATCATGACATTCCAAACAACAGCTCACCCTTTGGGAGGCTATGAAAGAGAGTAAAAAATATAGATGAGCCCTAAAAGCTAAAAATATTCGACCGAGTTCAAGAACTTTGATATTTTGTTTTAAATTAAGAATTCACAATCAGGTTTTTCCGATTTTTAAAATGTTTTCGAAAGTATAATTTTAAATATGTTTTTTATCCTTTTTCTACAGAATCACAACTACTGGACTAATTTGGGTTAACTTCGCGACACCAGTTAATTCCATGAACAACAACACGCCACAAATGAGGCTAATTTGTAAAAGCATATGAATTCGAACCGTACTATCGTTTCAAAAACTTTAGCCGGATATAGTATTTATGCTGTAGAAGAATATTTATTAGGTATGTCAAGAATACAGCTGTATGTATACACATGTAAATAGATACATGAACCGCTTAGAAGACAGACAAGCAATGTTCTTAGGCTTCAGAGGCAATAAAAATTGTCATTTAAACAATAATCAGAGTTTTTATTCTGAAGAAGGAATTGGTTTATTTCTTATCGACTTGGTAATGAGTCTTTCAGTCCAGCTGGAGACCGTTTTCTGGGAATTCCCCGGATAACTTCAAGGGCTCCAAGTCAAATTTTAAAATCTAAATCTCAGGAATAGTAGATCAGCTCTTACCTTAAAAAAAAAACAGTCCATTGTATCACCGTTCCCTATATTTCAATACTTGAATTTCAACGGGGCAAGCAAAATACACCTTATCAAGTTTGTTAACTACTGGAACTTCCCGAAAACGAGCCCCTCTTCCCGTCTTACTGAGGAAAACATTTTTAAGAGCTCTCCTACGTATGATGTAATGAGTTTTCTTTCCTTGTTTTCTGGAAACCTGATAGCAATACAGTAAATTTATACAAAAGTAAAAACATCGCTATAAACATTTCACCCGTTAATTATTTACTTCCCGAAAACTTCCTCCGGAAATTTCGCGAATGAGTTGGAATTGTGAGAAACCTTTTCAGTTTAGATTTAGCTCTGATGCAAGATTCTCCTAGTATCAGTGAGTCACAGTAACTTTACATAATTGTAGAAATTGAATAATAATCATCAAAACCACCTTCCGGCGTGAACCACCGGGAGGCGGCTCACGCCAAAATAACCCAACCCTTTTTTTAGGAGTTAAACCAATCTCGTTCCCAGGGTCTCTCATCTATTCCCGCCCCATCTTCTCTCGCTCCGCACCCGATTCGCCTTTATCTACCGCTTATAAGCGAATCTAATTATACCAAATTACCGCATACATGCTGATAAAGTAGGACCTACCGAGATTAGATTACCGAGAACAAAACAAAGGCCAAAACAAAAAAAAAACAAAGGAAAAAAAGACAAAGGAAATGATTTCAGAATGTTTTTCTGTTCTTCAGTAATCTTCACGCGTGGAATTTTATCCATGATCTCTTTTTACCAGATGTAAAAGCGATGAATTTTCCTCTTTCGCTTGAACCTTGCCACATGTCAAGTGCGACTGCGATACCGAAGACATTCTGAAATCATTTCCTTTGTTTTGTTTTGGCCTTTGTTTTGTTCTCGGTAGGTAAATAGGTTCCACTTTATCAGCATGTATGCGGTAATTTGGTATAATTAGATTCGCTTATAAGCGGTAGATTAAAGGCGAATCGGGTGCGCTCCGGGGGTGGGAAGATGAGATACCCTGGGGGCGAGAATAGTCTCCCTTGCAGCCCTTTGCAGCGTCGTCACGCAAGCGAAAACTCCCCCACCAAAGATAGTGGTGGGGGAGTTGGTGGGGGAGTTGGTGGGGAAGTTTTCGCTTGAGTGACGACGCCGGAAAGGGCTGCAAGGGAGACTAAACTTAGAAGTGACTGGATCTAGATAAGCTGTGTCATTTTCAGACACATTCAGGAACGAGAGCGACACTTCCGTGATCAGACTGCCTTCCTGACAACCAATTGCAATTTTCTATAGTTTTATAGCGGAATCGACACCAAGAATTTTTCAGCTGCTTAAATTCATTTCCTCTTTGACGCAATCAGCCGTCAAAATGTACACACACTACACACATGTATGATGTCGGATAGTATTTTGCTTTGCTATCATCAACTTATATAACTCAAGAATTTTTTAAAAAAATCTCAAAAACTTCGGAATGTGGGCGTTTACGAAGGTTGGCCGTAAGACGGAAAAAAATTAAGCCGGCGTTAGGTATTGCTTACGGTCTATACCTTGATGTAACTTACACTCCGTCACAGTTTGAATGCATACCTTTTTAATCTCTACGATTCACCTGTACATAACACCAAAAAAAAAAAATACAGAATTAACAATGCGAACTTAAACTCAACGAAACTAAAATACAATGAAAGGAATACGAAAAAACACAGGTAAATACAAACGAAAGCGTAACTACTTACAAGATCTGTACGGCACTCCGGAATAACAACGACTGAATAAAAATTATAACTACGATGTTATAGAGCGGATAAAGGCTAAAACAATAGACTAAACAAGGTTACACAATACTCAGATGCGATTGCACGAAACAACGCTGACAAACTTAATTTACATTTTGACAGTACGGAAATATACAAACTAATAAATACAGAACTGAACTATCAAGACGAAAACTATTTACACTAATTACAATTAACAAAGACGCACGACAGAACTGATAAAAATAACTCTCGTGGCTACACCTGACATTATTTGCTTAACCGACAGAAACATGGCCCAATGACTGTTAGTGATCAAGAGATTTTGCCTGTTAGTTATGACATCTACAGATCGGATCGTCTGAGTAGATCTGGCGGAGGAACTTTAACAGCAATTAAAACCACGTTGTCGACATCTC